>NC_091080.1:19134166-19437196 GCF_032405125.1 Capricornis sumatraensis
TGCAAGAACACTCTTCCACAGCAAGTAACTATGTAGTACAAATATCAGTAGTGCCAAGATTGAGATATCTTGACTTAAATAGTCTCCTTTATTAACATCAAACAGATTAGCTACTTTTAAAATGTTTTAGAATTGGACATTTGTATTATTTCTTTTTTTCCTTTCTTCACCATAGAACCACTGATCCTGCGGCAGAACTTAGGCTTTATAACATGCAAAGAACCTTTCCAAAAATATGCTTGAGGATTTATAATTTTTAATTTTGAAAAATACCATGTTCTTTAATTTGATGTGGAAAAAAATAGTTATTTCATCACATGACCTGTCTACATTACACATTACACTTAGTCAAGAACATTTTTAAAAAGCTACTAACATCTGTCCCTCCCATTACATCTCACACAATTATCTCCACAAAAGTGGTCTGGGGCTCTGGGCTTCATTTGCATGTCTTTTCTTTGTATGCTAAATATAATTTGGCATGCTCTTTAACATTTATTATCCTGGTATCATTTGATGTTCTAATTTACTCTCTATGTCAGCATTTAATTTACTACTAATCTTTCAAGTGTTGAGTAAAGATCCTAGAAACCTTGCTTCTTTAAACACTGCTAGAGATGTGGGAACTCCCAGAATCAAAGAAGGAGTTGGTGTGGCAGCTTATTACTGAATCGTGAGCTCTGGATCTATTGAGTTACTGCCAGAAAATGTTTGCACTCTGTAGTCACAGGCTTTATCCTTTCATCAATGAGATCTAAAGCAGACTACCTGAATATGGTTAATGCTTCCTGATGATCTTCATCCTCGGAACTGAGGAATCCTTGTCAATCGCACTAAAGCTCTGCCCTTTAAAAGTGGTGTGCTGGGGCCAATAAAGCAGGCAGGTATTGCTCCTGAATAAACAGCTCATCAAAAGTCTGAGAACAGAAGGTTTAGAATGTATCAAAGCAATTGGCACAGTTGTTCACTAGTTAATTAGGAACACAAAGGCACTTTCTTCAAGCTGGCCAGACCAGGGGGCCATCTGTGTGACAACATTGCCTCTCTGATGACATGTACAAACAGAGCTTAGCCAGAGCTCTCGGGGGAAGGCTTACTGACCTTCATCCTTTAAAATACATATAAAGCATATGGACAAGATGAAAAAATGGAATATAATCATAAAATGAGCCCCATTTTTAGTGTTTAGCCTTTTGAAGAATTTCCTGGGGACTTATGTCCTATTTATGTTACTTTTGATAATTGTTTTATTTTACTGCTACATATTTTAGTAATAGTTGTAATTATTCCCAGTCTGTGGAGGTCAGGATACTTCTAATGCAGTAACACATAATGTATTATAATTTTTTATTTTTTTTAAGTTTTCTGCCTCCTTCAGTATGCATAAAGTAGAAATATATCTATTTTGTTTAATTTTATGTCCCTTCTACCTAGAACAATCCCAGAATGTAGTAGTGCAATGGGATAATATAGAAAATTTTTAGTTTTGAAAATAATGTTTCTGGTTTACTCTGACTTCTGAAAACTATGGAAACGTGCATATTAGTATCTGAAAAAGCTTTGTGTAATTATATTTTTTGTTTTTTTATCATACTTATACTTGAATTTGGGGATAAAGTGATTCAAGTAACCTTCTATACTATCCTGATATGAACATTTAAATATTACTTCCCTTTCTTAATTATATCCTCCTCTTCTATTATCTAAATTGCCATGATCATAAACACCATATGTTGAAAACAGAAAGATGCCATGAGGTCAAGGAAATTGGTGCAGTTTCCTTGTTAGCAGGTCAGGAACTGATAATGAATAGGTTTCATTCCTGCGACAACTTATACCTCACCAGTACATTGTCAAGAGACAGAAAGAACTAATAGACATGCACCATGTTCTATTTTTCTAGTAAAGTATGCTTTGGGGGGTAGAAGTAGATTGTGAGTGTGTGTGTGTCAATAAAATTCCTGATTACAGACTTACATATTTGCATGTCAAGTATTCATATGTAATTATAGAGTTATGTCTGTATTTGTGTGTCTATTTAACCAAAGAGACAGTGAATTTTGATGCCCAGGGCCATGTCTGATCTCTTATTACAGTCACTGCTCAAGTGCACTAGGTCTAAATTCACATAAAGCATGAAAAGATAACAATATGGGTGACCCTTAATGAATACTTACTGAATGAAAACTTCTCATTCATCAAAAAGAGAATAAATATGAGATGACAAAGGTATATAAATACATACATATATATATATATATATATATATATATATATATATATACACACACATATATATGCGAATCCCAGACCACCTGACCTGCCTCTTGAGAAACCTATATGCAGGTCAGGAAGCAACAGTTAGAACTAGACAAGGAAAAACAGACTGGTTCCAAATAGGAAAAGGAGTACGTCAAGGCTGTAAATTGTCACCTTGCTTATTTAACTTCTATGCAGAGCACATCATGAGATAAGCTGGGCTGGAAGAAACACAAGCTGGAATCAAGATTGCCAGAACATATCAGCAACCTCAGATATGCAGAATGACGCGACCCCTATGGCAGAAAGTGAAGAGAAACTAAAAAGTCTCTTGATGAAAGTGAAAGAGGAGAGTGAAAAAGTTGGCTTAAAGCTCAACATTCACAAAACAAAGATCATGGCATCTGGTCTAATCACTTCATGGGAAATAGGTGGGGGAAACAGTGGAAACTGTGTCAGACTTTATTTTTTGGGCTCCAAAATCACTGCAGATGGTGATTGCAGCCATGAATTAAAAGACACTTACTCTTTGGAAGGAAAGTTATGACCAACCTAGATAGCATATTCAAAAGCAGAGATATTACTTTGCCAACAAAGATCCGTGTAGTCAAGGCTATGGTTTTTTCAGTGGTCTTGTATGGATGTAAGAGTTGGACTGTGAAGAAAGCTGAGCGCCGAAGAATTGATGCTTTTGAACTGTGGTGTTGGAGAAGACTCTTGAGAGTCCCTTGGACTGCAAGGAGATCCAACCAGTCCATTCTGAAGGAAATCAGTCCTGGGTGTTCATTGGAAGGACTGATGCTGAAGCTGAAACTTCAGTACTTTGACCACGTCATGTGAAGAGTTGACTCATGGAAAAGACCATGATGCTGGGAGGGATTGGGGGGAGGAGGAGAAGGGGACGACAGAGGATGAGATGGCTGGATGGCATCACTAACTCAATGCACATGAGTTTGAATGAACTCCGGGAGTTGGTGATGGACAGGGAGGCCTGGCATGCTGTGATTCATGGGATCACAAAGAGTCAGACATGACTGAGCGACTGAATTGAACTGAACTTATATATATATACACACATAGCTGTTTTTTTTTTTTTAACCAAATAGAATTCTATTCTGTACCTAGAAAAAAAAACAAAGTGGGATTTCCATAAATGAAATCTAATATGCAAACTCTAAATCAATCTTTTTAATTATGACTCATTATCTTTTGTCCTTCGGAATTTATTTCTTCCTTTCTAAACCACTTAAGAACATGGCTCATATCCTTTCTTTTGTCATTAACCCTATGGTGGAGAGATCTGACAAAATGTGGTCCGCTGGAGAAGGGAATGGCAAACTGCTTCAGTATTCTTACCTTGAGAACCCCATGAACAGTATGAAAAAGCAAAATTATAGGATACTGAAAGAGGAACTCCCCAGATCACTAGTTGCCCAATATGCTACTGGAGAGCAGTGGAGAAATAACTCCAGAAAGAATGAAGGGATGGATTCAAAGCAAAAACAACACCCAGTTGAGGATGTGACTGGTGATGGAAGTAAAGTCTGACTCTGTAAACAGCAATATTGCATAAGAACCTGAAAAGTTAGGTTCATGAATCAAGGCAAATTGGAAGTGGTCAAACAGGAGATGGCAAGAGTGAATGTCAACATTGTAGGAATAAACAAATTAAATTGGACTGAAATGGGAGAATTTAACTCAGATGACCATTATATCTACTACTGTAGGCAGGAATCCCTTAGAAGACATGAAGTAGCCATCATGGTCAACAAAAGAGTCCGAAATGCAGTACTTGGATGCAATCTCAAAAATGACAGAATGATCTCTGTTCGTTTCCAACGCAAAGCGCTCAATATCACATTAATCCAAGTCTATGCCCCAACCAGTAATGCTGAAGAAGCTGAAGTTAAACAGTTCTATGAAGATGTACAACACCTTCTAGGACTAACACCCAAAAAAGCAGTCCTTTTCATTATAGGGGACTGGAATGCAAAAGTAAGAAGTCAAGTGATACCTGGAGTACAGGCAAATTTGGCCTTGGAGTACAGAATGAAGCAGGGGAAGGCTAATAGAGTTTTGCCAAGAGAATGCACTGGTCATAGCAAACACCCTCCTCCAACAACACAAGAGATGACTCTACACATGGACATCACCAGATGGTCAATATCGAAATCAGATTGATTATATTCCTTGAAGCCAAAGATGGAGAAGCTCTATACAGTCAGCAAAAACAAGACTGGGAGCTGACTGTGGCTCAGACTGTGAACTCCTTATTGCCAAATGCAGACTTTACTAGAAGAAACTAGGGAAACCCACTAGATCATTCAGTTATGACCTAAATCAAATCCCTTACAATTATACAGCTGAAGTGAGAAATATATTTAAGGGACTAGATCTGATAGACGGAGTGCCTGAAGAACAATGGATGGAGGTTCGAGACATTGTACAGAAGGCAGAAATTGAGACCACCACCAAGGAAAAGAATGTAGAAAGGCAAAATGACTGTCTGAGGAGGCCTTACGAATAGCTGTGAATAAAAGAGAAGTGAAAATCGAAGGAGAAAAGGAATGATACACCCATTTGAATGCAGAATTCCAAAGAATGGCAAGGAAAGATAAGAAAGCCTTCCTCAGCGATCAAGGCAAAGAAGTAGAGGAAAACAATAGAATGGGAAAGACTAGAGATCTCTTCAAGAAAACTTGAGATACCAAAGGAACATTTCATGCAAAGATGGGCTCAACAAAGGACAGAAATGATATGGACCTGACAGAAGCAGAAGATAATAAAAGGTGGCAAGAATACACAGAAGAACTGTACAAAAAAGATCTTGACAACACAGATAATCATGATGGTGTGATCAGCAACCTAGGCCAGACATCCTGGAATGCAAAGTCAAGTGGGCCTTGGAAGGATCACTATGAACAAAGCTAGTGGAGGTGATAAAATTCAAGTTGAGCTATTTGAAGCCTAAACGATGATTCTGTGAAAGTGCTGCACTCAATATGCCAGCAAATCTGGAAAACTCCACAGTGGCCACAAGACTGGAAAAGGTCAGTTTTCATTCCAATCCCAAAGAAAGGCAATATCAAAGAATGCTCAAACCACCGCACAATTTCACTAATATCACACACTAATAAAGTAATGCTCAAAATTCTCCAAGCCAGGCTACAACAGTACTTGAACTGTGAACTTCCAGATGTTCAAGCTGGTTTTAGAAAAGTCCGAGGAACCAGAGATCAAATTGGAAACATCCGTTGGATCACAGAAAAAGCAAGAGAGTTCCAGAAAAATATCTACTTCTGCTTTACTGACTATGCCAAAGTCTTTGACTTTGTGGAACACAACAAACTGGAAAATTCTTAAAGAGAATGGCATACCAGACCACCTGACCTGCCTCTTGAGAAACATAAATGCAGGTCAGGAAGCAACGGTTGGAACTGGACATGGAACAACAGACTGGTTCCAAATAGGAAAAGGGGCACATCAAGGCTGTATATTGTCACTCTGGCTATTTAACTTATATGCAGAGTACATCATGAGAAACACTAGGCTGGATGAAGCACAAGCTGGAATCAGGTTGCCGGGAGAAACATCAATAACCTCAGATATGCAGATGACACCACCCTTATGGCAGAAAGTGAAGAAGAACTAAAGAACCTCTTGATGAAAGTGAAAAAGGAGAGTGAAAAAGTTGACTTAAAGATCAACATTCAGAAAACTAAGATCATGGCATCTGGTACCATCACTTCATGGCAAATAGATGGGGAAATGGTGGAAACAGTGACAGACTTTATTTTGGGGGACTCCAAAATCACTGCAGATGGTGACTGCAGCCATGAAATTAAAAGATGCTTTCTCCTTGGAAGAAAAGTTATGACCAACCAAGACAGCATATTAAAAAGCAGAGACATTACTTGCTATCAAAGGTCATCTGGTCAAAGCTATTGTTTTTCCTGTGGTCATGTATGGATGTGAGAGTTGGACTATAAAGAAAGCTGAGGGCCAAAGAATTGATGCTTTTGAACTGTGGTGTTGGAGAAGACTCTTGAGAGTCCCTTGGACTGCAAGGAGATCCAACCAGTCCATTTCAATGTAAGGCAAAACCAATACAGTATTGTAAAGTAAAATAAAGCAAAAATAAAAATTTTAAAAAAAATTAAAAAAAAAAAAGACATCAGTCCTGAATATTCATTGGAAGGACTGATGCTGAAGCTGAAATTCCAATACTTCTGCCACCTGATGCGAAGAGCTGACTCATTTATAAAGACCCTGATGCTGGAGAAGATTGAAGGTGGGAGGAAAAGGGGATGACAGAGGATGAGATGGTTGGATGGCACCACCTATACAATGGACATGATTTTGAGTAAGCTCTGGGAGTTGGTGATGGAGATGGAACCCTGGCATGCTGCAGTCCATGGGGTCGCAAAGAGTCAGGCATGACTGAGTGACTGAACTGAACTGAAGACCTATCAGAACAATAGATTCCATAAAGGTATAATTTCACTTGTTTTAACAATGCTTTATGTAAATATATAAATAAACTGCTTTCCTCTTTAATTCTCTAACTTCTGAAACTCTCTCTTTTTTTCTTCCTTTTTTTTTTCTCATCTTTTCACTAAAAAGTCCAACTTCACCCTTGATATGCTAGAAAGACATACGGAACTCAAAAAAAGTCCTTATACTCACAGTAAGAAGCTATTGGGGAAAAAAGATGCAGACTAAAATCTGCTAAGGAAAAAAGCACATGGTCAAAGCCCAAGAGAAAGAAGGAACAAGCTTCCTGCTGTATCGTGGGAGTTACACAGAAACACACTCAATTCTCCCAACAATATTGAACAACACATGCAAATTGTTGTCAATCAAAGAAGGTTAACCAAGCCTTACTGTCCAGGGTTATTTTTTATTGGGAGTGGGGCATATATCCAGGGCTCCCCTCATGGCTCAGTCGGTAAAGGATCTGCCTGCAGTGCAGGAGACCTGGGTTTGATTCCTTGGTCAGGAAGGTCCCCTGGAGAAGTAAATTGCAGTCCACTCCAGTATTCTTGCCTGGAAAATCCCCTGGACAAAGGAGCCTGGCATGCTACAGTCCCTGGAGTCACAAGAGTCAGACACAAGTTAGTGACTAAACCACCACCACCATATTTTGAAGCACCATCATATGACTGAGCTTAGCTCTCAGGTTCTAAACATCCCATACTAAACCCCAGAGAAAAGACTGGCATTCACCATAAATCACGTTGTGCGGTAAACTTATTTGGTCAAACTGATAGAGCATGGCCCAAAGCCCCAGGCATACCAAAAAAAAAAAAAGTACTCTTTGTAAATACTTCATGGTGCAAGGCTTCAAGCAGGTGAAAACTCTATCAGGCAGAATATTTCAAGGACTCAGAGCAATCTCGCAGAGTGGGTTGAAGGTCAACCCTTGAAGGTAAGTATTTCCTTGAAATACGCAAGTTTTAAGCAATCCAGAAATGGTGAATGTAGATCCTTTTCTATGTAACTGTCACAGAGTGAAGTGCCCAGTGTCTACTAATTTTAAGGTAAGAGCTCAATAAATGATTACATATGATAGAACTATACAATCACCATCCAGATCAAGATACAGTTCATTTTTTACTTTTAACTATCTATATCTTACACAAGTTTTTTTAACCACTCTGACAATGTTAGTATTTTAATACTACAGACTTATAGGGTAGTTAAATTTGTCTATTACTTTTCTACTTCTGTTTTTCTATTTTTCTCAGCCATGAAATTCTTTACAGTTCCCATGTACCCACATTTATCCCCTATATTACACTTCTTCAAAAATTAGTCAATAATTACTCTCTCCTTGTTTCTGGATATAGAGCATACAGTTAGAGATTATTTTTTCTCATTTGGCTAGATATGGCTATGAGATGAACGTCAGACTTCATGGGAAATTAGACAAAGTGATCTTCAAAATGAATGGACTAACTCTTAACTCAAATGCATACACATATACATACAATAATTTTCCCTTGACTTAGTTTCATTTTCTTTCTCAAATTCTAAAATATGAACAAGCTAGTAACCTAGATATTTAAAGGTAGATGAAGGCAATGCTTCAGAGAATTACAAAGCAACAAGTTAGAAA
Source organism: Capricornis sumatraensis (assembly GCF_032405125.1). Lineage (NCBI taxonomy): Eukaryota > Metazoa > Chordata > Mammalia > Artiodactyla > Bovidae > Capricornis > Capricornis sumatraensis. The sequence goes on from NC_091080.1 coordinate 19,142,544, forward strand.
GAACCCAAGTTCCACCTAGCTGTTCTACCAGTTTAGTCTGGCCATGATATTATGGGAAAGAAAAATAAACTTTTTATCAAAGTTAAGTCATTGTGTTTTCAGGGTTTTTAAATGTTTTAAGCTTTCAAAGATCACAATAAATAGCATCATGTAACAATTTTCAAGGATTATTTAGAATTAGCTGCCAGCTAATTATTTAGAAGTGCACTGGCTGTGACGGACCTTGCAGAAGTGCGGCAGAGAGGAGCTACCCCACGTCCGAGGCCAGGGATGGCGGCCGGCAGGAGCTACCCCATGTCCAAGGAGCAGTGGCTGCATGGGCACAGGAGGGCTGAGAGGAGCCACTCCACGTTCAAGGTCAGAGGGGCAGCAGTGAGGAGACACTCCTCGTCCAAGGTAAGGAGCAGTGGCTGCGCTTTGCTGGAGCAGCTGTGAAGAGATACCCCACATCCAAGGTAAAAGAAACCCAAGTAAGACGATAAGTGTTGGGAGAGGGCATCAGGGTCAGATACACTGGAACCATAATCACAGAAAACTAGTCAATCTGATCAAACGGACCACAGCCAGTCTAACTCAATGAAACTAAGCCATGTTCTATGGGGCCACACAAGTCGGGCGGGTCATTGTGGAGAGGTCAGACAGAATGTGGAGAAGGGAAGGGTAAACCACATCAGTATTCTTGCCTTGAGAACCCCATGAACAGCATGAAAAGGCAAAACGATGCGATATTGAAAGAAAACTCCCCAGGTCGGTAGGTGCCCAATATGCTACTGGAGAGCAGTGGAGAAATAACTTCAGAAAGAATGAAGGGATGGAGCCAAAGCAAAAACAATACCCAGTGGTGGATGTGACTGGTGACAGAAGCAAGGTCTGTTGCTGTAAAGAGCAATATTACATAGGAACTTGGAATGTTAGGTCCATGAATCAAGGCAAATTGGAAGTGGTCAAACAGGAGATGACAAGAGTGAATGTGGACATTCTGGGATTCAGCAAACTAAAAAGGACTGGAATGGGGGAATTTAACTCAGATGACCATTATATCTACTACTGTGGGCAGGAAACCCATAGAAGACATGGAGTAGCCATCATGGTCAACAAGAGAGTCCAAAATGCAGTACTTGGATGAAATCTCAAAAATGACAGAATGATCTCTGTTCATTTCCAAGGCAATCCATTCAATATCACATTAATCCAAGTCTATGCCCCAACCAGTAATGCTGAAGAAGCTGAAGTTGAACGGTTCTATGAAGACCTACAAGATCTTTTAGAACTAACACACAAAAGAGATGTCCTTTTCATTATAGGGGAATGGAATGCAAAAGTAGGAAGTCAAGAAACACCTGGAGTAACAGGCAAATTTGGCCTTGGAATACGGAATGAAGCAGGGAAAGGCTAATAGAGTTTTGCCAAGAGAATGCAAACACCCTCTTCCAACAACACAAGAGAAGACTCTACATACGGACATCACCAGATGGGCAACACTGAAATCACATTGATTATATTCTGTGCAGCCAAAGATGGAGACGCTCTATACAGTCAGCCAAAACAAGACTGGTAGCTGACTGTGGCTCAGGTCATGAACTCCTTATTGCCAAATTCAGACTCAAATTGAAGAAAGTAGAGCAAACCACTAGACCATTCAGGTATGACCTAAATCAAATCCCTTATGACTATATAGTCGAAGTGAGAAATAGATTTAAGGGACTAGATCTGATAGATAGAGTGCAGGATGAACTATGGACGGGGGTTCATTACATTGTACAGGAGACAGGGATCAAGACATCTCCATGGAAAATAAATGCAAAAAAGCAAAATGGCGTCTGAGGAGGCCTTACAAATAGACGTGAAAAGAAGAGAAGCAAAAAGCAAAGAGAAAAGGAAAGATATAAGCATCTGAATGCAGAGTTCCAAAGAATAGCAAGAAAAGATAAGAAAAACTTCCTCAGCGATCAATGCAAAGAAATAGAGGAAAACAATAGAATGGGAAAGACTAGAGATCTCTTTAAGAAAATTAGAGATACCAAGGGAATATTTCATGCAAAGAGGGGCTCAATAAAGGACAGAAATGGTCTGGACCTAACAGAAGCAGAAGATATTAAGAAAAGGTGGCAAGAATACACAGAAGAACTGTACAAAAAAGATCTTCATGACCCAGATAATCATGATGGTGTGACCACTCACCCAGAGCCAGACACGTTGGAATGTGAAGTCAAGTGGACCTTAGGAAGCATCACTATGAACAAAGCTAGTGGAGGTGATGGAATTCCAGTTGAGCTATTTCAAATCCTGAAAGATGATGCTGTGAAAGTGTTACACTCAATATGCCAGCAAATTTGGAAAACTCAGCAGTGGCCACAGGACTGGAAAAGGTCAGTTTTCATTCCAATCCCAAAGAAAGGCAATGCCAAAGAATGCTCAAACTACCGCACAACTGCACTCACTCACACACTAGTAAACAAATGCTGAAAATTCTCCAAGCCAGGCTTCAGCAATATGTGAACCATGAACTTCCAGATGTTCAAGCTGGTTTTAGAAAAGGCAGAGGAACCAGAGATCAAACTGCCAACTTCCACTGGATCATGGAAAAAGCAAGAGAATTCCAGAAAAACATCTATTTCTGCTTGATTGACTGTGCCAAATCCTTTGACTGTGTGGATCACAATAAACTGTGGAAAATTCTGAAAGAGATGGGAATACCAGACCACCTGACTTGCCTTTTGAGAAACCTGTATGCAGGTCATGAAACAACAGTTAGAACTGGACATGAAACAACAGACTGGTTCCAAATAGGAAAAGGAGTACGTCAAGACTGTATATTGTCACTCTGCTTATTTAACTTACACACAGAGTACATCATGAGAAATGCTGGGCTGGAAGAAGCACAAGCTGAAATCAAGATTGCCAGGAGAAATATCAACAACCTCAGATATGCAGATGACACCACTCTTATGGCAGAAAGTGAAAAGGAACTACAAAGCCTCTTTATGAAAGTGAAAGTGTAGAGTGAAAAAGTTGGATTAAAGCTCAACATTCAGAAAATGAAGATCATGGCATCCGGTCCCATCACTTCATGGGAAATAGATGGGGAAACAGTGGAAACAGTGACAGACTTTATTTTTCTGGGCTCCAAAATCACTGCAGATGGTGATTGCAGCCATGAAATTAAAAGACATTTTCTCCTTGGAAAGAAAGTTATGACCAACCTAGATAGCATATTCAGAAGCAGAGACATTATTTTACAACAAATGTCCATCTAGTTGAGTCTATGGTTTTTCCAGTGATCATGTATGGATGTGAGAGTTGGACTGTGAAGAAATCTGAGTGCCAAAAAATTGATGCTTTTGAACTGTGGTATTGGAGAAGACTCTTGAGAGTCCCTTGGACTGAAAGGAGATCCAACCAGTCCATTCTAAAGGAAATCAGTCCTAGGTGTTCTTTGGAAGGACTGATGCTAAAGCTGAAACTCCAATACTTTGACCTCCTCATGCAAAGAGTTGACTCATTGGAAAAGACTCTGATGCTGGGAGGGATTGGGGGCAGGAGGAGAAGGGGACGACAGAGGATGAGATGGCTGGATGGCATCACCAACTCTATGGACATGAGTTTGAGTGAACTCCGGGAGTTGGTGATGGACAGGGAGGCCTGGCGTGCTGCTATTCATGGAGTCGCAAAGAGTCGGACACGACTAAGCAACTGATCTGAACTTCACTGATTTAAAATTAGACATATTAGGTTCTGTTGTAGTTGTAAGCTAATTTTGAGTTGCTTGTTATACACAGACATACTTGTCATATAGCAGCCTTTTACATTTTCAGTGACTAGATTGAAAAACCTACTCCTCCATTTGGTCCATTAGGTAGAATCTTCTTTCCTTTTTTTTTTTTCCCAAAAGGTAGACTTTTTAAAACTGGAAAATTTCCCATATTTTCCCACTAAAAAGATAATGATAGATTTCAAATTACAGAGATTGAGTGTTCTCCTAATCAGTCATGTGTTTTTGTTTTTTGGGTTTTTTTGACATGTAATATTGATGATGTTACCTCGCAAATCTCCTTGACACCCTATGCAGTTTTGTAGAACCCCGGCCAGACAGGCCCTTCCCAGATTCCTCAAGTCTGGCCAGTGTTTGACTCACATTGTTGAGTAAATATATTAAATGAATGAATAAAAGATGAATAAAACTATTTGTGCCTATCTTATCATTTTTGGCTGCTTTTGGTATCAGAGTAATATTGATGAGTTGAGATATAGTCTCTCTTCTTCTATTTTCTAGAAAAAATTGTGGGAAACTGGTACTAATTTATCTTTAAATGTTTGGTAGATTTCTCCAGTCTGGAGATATATTATTCAAGAGCTTTTTAATTATGATTGAATTTCTTTAATCATTATCATACCGTGCAGATTATGTATTTCATTTCATCTGACTTAGTTTGTAGTTTTCAAGGAACTAGTCATTATTTTTACAAGTTTATGTGAACCTACTTGGTGATAGTATGTCCTCATTATTTTTTTTTACTAGCTGCCAAATAGTAATATCTCTGATTTCTGATGTTTATGGTTTATTTTTGCCCTATATTTTGTCAATATTTCTATAGGCTTATCAATTTTATTATATTTAAAGATTCAGCTTTTTGTCTCACTGAGTTTCTGTTTCAATTGTAGTGATTTCTCCTCTATTATCTTCCTTATGTTTGCCTTGAGTTTTCATTCTTTTTTTCCCTTCATTTTCCACTTTCTAACAGAAATTCATGACCATTTACTAATTTATTATTATTCACAACATTTCCCATTTCTAATGAAAGTAGTTAATGTCATAAATTGTCTTCTAGCACTCTTTTAGGTGCATTCTACATAATTGGGTACACCATGTCTTGATTTTCTTTTAGTTTGATTTATTTTTTTAGTTTCCTTTGAGATTTTAACTCTGGACCATTGGTTATTTGGCCATGTTTTTTGATATTTATAAATTTAGAGATTTTTCCATTGTCTTTCTGTTATTGATTTCTAGCTTTAGTCCATGATGTAAGAGAATTGATTCTCTAGTTTCAATTTTAAATTGGAGGTGTTTTCTAGGGCACAAAATAGTCAGTCTGGCTTGGTGGATATTCCCTGTATGCTTGAAAAATATGCATTCTATTGTGTTTGGGTAACACATTCTATAAACACTAACTAGACCTGTTCATCCTATTATTCAGATTTTTTATGTCCTTGTTGACTTTCTATCTACTGTTTGTATAAACTGAAAGTTTATAAGATGCTGAAATCCCTAATGATTATTGTGAATTTATGTAACATTTTTTCACTTCTAACAGCTTTTGTTTTATATATTTTGAGGCTCTATTGTTTGGTTGGAAAATATTTAGCATTATACATCATTATGCAAATAGTTTTATCCTTTCATCCACTTAATATTGTGCAATGTGCATCTTTGTATCCAGTAATTTTCTTCGTTCTGTGGCCCACAATTTAATATAGCCACCCACATCTGCTTGTTTGGTTACATTTACATGGCATAGCTTTTTTCATCCTTATACTTTTAATCTACTTTTGTTCTTAACTTTGAATTGAGTTTCTTATGACACATCTAACTAGGCCACATTTTTTTTATCCACTCTGCTAATCCTTGCCTTTCAAGTGATACATTTGGACCACTTACATTTAAGATAACTATTGATATGTTAGCACTTGAGTCGAATATTTTAATATGTGTTCTGGTTCCTCTTTTTAAATTTATTTTATATTATCTTCCTGTGGATTGCCACAATATGTTTAAGATTTTATCTTGATTTATAGTGTTTTTTTAGGATATCTGTTTGTATATTTTTATATCAGTTGTTCTTGGTATTATACCATACAAAAATACACAAAGGTTGGTATAAAGATAGAATACATTAAAATTAATAATAAAAATATTAGGCAAATGCTATTGATTATTACAGGCTTTGATTAACCACCTAAAAGCCAAAGTAGTTTTACTTAAACCGAATTTTCACAAACCCTCTATTTTTATTAAAACAACAGCACAGATTATTTGCAATCTCAGAGTTTCTATTCTACATTAACTTTAGGATTGACAGAGGCTCCTGGTCAAACATCTGTGTTCTGTCTTTCTCTCCTAGACCAAACAGCTGTTTGGTCACCAGGGACTCTACTGCCTTTAGATAGAGTGGTAATGCAGTTGACCAATCAATGCCTAGTCAGGGACTGCATAATTGCATTTATACCCTCCACCTTTCCATGTAGGTGAAATCATGGGACTTGTTTTGGGTGATACAATATGAGCTAAAAGGCTGTGTCACTTCAATGACAAAATGGTTAAATATACTGAGTGGTTTCGGTAAACATTTCATTTCTTTTCTTCTTCCCTTCATGGTAGCAAGATGGATGGCAACAGCATATACTTGAAGATTGGAACAGCCTAAATACCTAAGCACTGTTTGGAAGAGAGCCACTCCAAAAGCCAGAAGACCAGGAACATCTATACTTGATTTTGAGTGAGTGAGAAATAAACCTGCTCTTAAACCACTGAGGGTTTGTAGTATATTACAGAAATCAACCTGTGTTTCACGTGTGTGTGTTAAGTCACTTCAGTCCTGTCTGACTCTTTGCAGCTCCATGGACTGCAGCCCACCAGGTTCCTTTGTCCATGAGATACTCTAGGCAAGAATCCTGGAGTTTATTGTCATGTCCTCCTCCAGGGATTTTTCACATAAACATTTCTTAATGGAACACTCCCATCTTGGCATTTTTCCTTCTCTATTTTCTTATATGACACTTTTATTGACAGACACTGGTAGGTTGGGATATTCTTCTCTTCAGTCCCTTGACATGTGATATTGCAGTGTTCAGTTCAGTTCATTCAGTCGCTCAGTTGTGTCCGACTCTTTGCGACCCCATGAATCGCAGCATGCCAGGCCTCCCTGTCGATCACCATCTCCTGGAGTTCACTCAGACACGTCCATCGACTCAGTGAAGACATCCAGCCATCTCAGCCTCTGTCGTTTCCTTCTCCTCCTGCCCCCAATCCCTCCCACCATCAGAGTCTTTTCCAATGAGTCAACTCTTCACGTCAGGCAGCCAAAGTACTAGAATTTCAGCTTCAGCATCATTCCTTCCAAAGAAATCCCAGGGCTGATCTCCTCCAGAATGGACTGATTGGATCTCCTTGCACTCCAAGGGACTCTCAAGAGTCTTCTCCAACACCACAGTTTAAAAGCATCAATTCTTTGGCACTCAGCCTTCTTCACAGTCCAACTCTCACATCCATACATGACCACAGGAAAAACCATAGCCTTGACTAGATGGACCTTAGTTGGCAAAGTAATGTCTCTGCTTTTGAATATCCTAAGTTGGTCATAACTTCTCTTCCAAGGAGTAAGTGTCTTTTAATTTCATGGCTGCAATCCCCATCTGCAGTGATTTTGGAGCCCAAAAGAATAAAGTCTGACACTGTTTCCACTGTTTCCCCATCTATTTCCCATGAAGTGATGGGACCAGATGCCATGATCTTCATTTTCTGAATGTTGAGCTTTAACCCAAATTTTTGACTCTCCACTTTCACTTTCATCAAGAGGCTTTTTAGTTCCTCTTCACTTTCTGCCATGAGGGTGGTGTCATCTGCATATCTGAGGTTGTTGATATTTTTCCCAGCAATCTTGATTCCAGCTTGTGTTTCTTCCAGTCCAGCATTTCTCATGTTGTACTCTGCACAGAAGTTAAATAAGCAGAGTGACAATATACAGCCTTGACATACTCCTTTTCCTATTTGGAACCAGTTTGTTGTTCCATGTCCAGTTCTAATTGCTGCTTCATTACCTGCATACAGATTTCTCAAGAGGCAGGTCAGGTGGCCTGGTATTCCCATATTGCAGTGTAAGAGAAGGAATAAAGTCTATTCACCTACCCATTTGTGCTGGGATTGCCACATACTCATTTTCCCCTGGTTACTTATATTCGACCACAAGTGAAGATACACTGTGCTGTGTGCTTAGTCGCCCAGTCGTGTCCTCCTCTGTGACCCCATGGGCTATAGCCCACCAGTCTTCTCTGTGGGAATTTTCCAGGCAAGAAAACTGATTTGGGTTTGCAAAGATCCTCCAGGGGATCTTCCCAACCCACAGATCAAACCCTGGTCTCCATCTTTACTGTCTGAGGCACTAGGGAAGCCCAAGAATACTGAATTGGGTAGCCTATCCCTGCTTCAGAGGACCTTCCTAATCTAACCAGGGTGTCCTGCACTGCAGGTGCATTCTTCACCAGCTGAGCTATCAGGGAAGCCCAGAAGATATGCTAGTCTAGAACAAAATCCTTAAGAAACAGTTTCCTTTCTATGTTGACTCTGTGTGATCTCTCAATAAGGAGAAGTAGCCCTGGATAGACTGTTCTACCTTATTCTTTTGTCTAAGATGAACAAACGAGACACATGAACTAAAACAAAACCCAGATAACAGTAAGATGAAAAAGAAAAGTAAAGGCTTATTTCAGGCAGGTAAATAATTTTGGAAATTTTATTTAAAGAATCATTGTTTTGACACTAGCAGATAAATACAATGCATACTTAAACTGAAGGGAATCACTTTAAATTTCCCAATATTTAGCAGAAGGAAAGAAAACAAAAGGAACATATTTGGCTTGAAGGAAATTGTCTCTTTCTATTCTCGGTTTGCTGAGAACTTTTGGCGTGGAATTTTCATTTTATTCAAAAGTTTTTTCTGAGTCTATTCAGATCATATTTCCTTCATGCTACTGATGTGATGTTATATTAATTGATTTACTTACGTTGCACAAGCCTTGTATTCCTGGGACAAATTCCACTTGGTCATGGAGTCTAATCCTTCTGAAGTGCTACTGAATTTGTTTTGCTAGTGTTTGGTTGAGAATTTTTGTGTTTGTTTACATAAGGAATATTTGTCTGTAGATTACTTGTGGTGTCTTTTTCTGGTTTTGGTATCAGGGTAATGCTGACTAAATAGAATGTGTTAAGAAGTGTCCCTTTCTCTTCTGTGTTTTGGAAGATTTTGAGTAGTGTTGTTGTTACTTTTTAACTAGGTGGTAGAGTTCACCAGTGAAGCCATCTGGACCTTGAATTCTCTTTTCTGATTACTGATCCAATCATTTTACTTGTAGGTATGTTGAGAATTTATTTCTCAACTAGTTTTAAAGATTTGTGCATTTCTAGGAATTTTTTTCCATTTTACCTGTTATCTAATTTATTAATGAATAGATATTTTTATTATTATCTTATAATCCTATTTATTTCTTTAACTGTAGTAGCCATTTTTTTTCAATTTTGGTTATGTGTGTCTTCTCCATTTTTTTCTTACTTAATCTAGTGAAAGACTTTTCAATTCTGTTGATCTTCTCAGAGAAGCAAGTTTGGCTTTGTTTTGTTTTGTTGTTCATTCTGTTGTTTGTTTGCTTGTTTTTTTCATTCTCTATTTGTTGATCTCCATGCTCATCTTAATTATGATCATCTTCTGCTGATTCTGGGTTTAGTTTGTTAGTTTCTTAAGGTGTAAAGTTAGGCTGTTGATTTGAAATCTTCCTTCTTTTCTTGATGCACACGTTTCCAGCTATAAAGTTCTAAAATGATGAGTTACTTATATAAATATGTTATATTTTCCAAATGTTAGCTAGGATGTGGAGAGGTAGGTATTTAATAAAGTGCTGGTGGGAATGTAAAATGGTGCAGCCACAGTGGCTACAGTTTCAATTCCTCAAGCAGTTAAAGATAGAATTATCATTCGACCCATCAGTTTCCTTCCAGGTATAACACCCAAGAGAAATAAAAATATATGTTCATGAGGAAATTTGTACAGAAATACTCATAGCAGCATTACACAACATAGCCAAATGGTAGAAACATGAATGCACATCCATGAATGCTTAAAAGAAACTGGCATATGCACATGATGAAAGCCAAAAAGAGGGGGAGAAAGTACTAATATAAACTACAACTTGGATGAATCCTTAAAGTACTCTGTTAAGTGGAGGAAGTCAGAAAAAAAAAAAAAAAACATCGGATTGTATCATTTCTATGAACACATATATAATGAATTAAGTACAAGCAAATTCATAGAGACAGAAAGCCAATTAGGGGCTTACCAAGGAACGGGGATTTGGGGAGTGATTACTTAGGAGTCCTGGGAATTTTTAGGGGAAGACATCGTTTTGAAACTGGAGAGGGCTACATGCTTCACAACTTGTGAGTATACCAAATATCATTGAAATATGCACTTTAAAATGGTTAATTGTGTTTTATGTGTATTTCACCTCAATAAATACAACAACATTTTAAAGGTAATTAAGAAACAATGAGGTGATTGCAAACTCCTTGCGGGGATATACTTCCTAGGTCTTGCACAAAGTTGCAGAAAAGTGCTAGAAACTGAGCAGCTGAATGAACATCAGTCCTGATTGACTGTAAAAAGCCACAGTAAGCAATGTCACTGGGACAAGGGCAACTTAAAACTACAACATTCTAAAGCAATAACAAAAATATATGGTAGCCATTGTTCAAGTTGCTTGCATCAGTGAAGTAGAATGGAATATGCAAAAGTCAGTAGGGATTCTCAAAAGCCTGCTGGCCGCTTCTCCTGTCTGCACCGGAGCTGCCTCCAGATCCCTGTCAGAGGCTCCCGCCCTCCACCTGCAATGACAGGCGTTTGAGAGGCACGATAACTAGAAATACTTGCTGCCACCTGGCGCTGAATTCCCCCTAGACTTATCACGTTTTGGAAATTTTCTGTAGGTCAGCAGATGTAGAAGCGCTCTTACTCCCAAGAAAGCAGTACCCCATTTTCAAAAATGTCATTACTATGACAGCAAAATCATCAAATTAGGATACACACTTATTTATCCTGCTACCTAATGAAAAGCAAAATTGTTCCCTACAGCATATTCTCAAATACTTGGGTGCAGTCTAATTTTTAAATGATCTGGCTTCTATCAGTTATTATTATTATTTTCTTTTTTAGCGTCTGGTATGGCACCTGGTGATTTAGAGCCTGCAGCTTTGCTGTTTCTGATATTTACTAGAGGATGCCATGTGTCTGAATATGAAGAAAATGAGTGCTCTCATTTCCATAGGACTAGGCACCCAAAGAGATGTGGGCATTCCAGCTCTGCCCAATCTTTTTGAAAAGAGGAACTGTGTATTGTAGTTGGAAAAACAGAGGATAAATATTGTAAAGTGACTCCAACTGGGACAAGGTTTCTGTCCCAGTGACAGCACAAGGCTTCAAAATGTCTGGAAACCGTGTGGGTATTTGAGTTGCTGCCCTGCACTCCCCATTGCTGTTTTAGTTGACAGGCTATCCTAGAACTCCACTCTGTCACTCTCTTCTTTGTTCTTGTACATAGCTTTAAGTTTACCCCATGTCCAAGGTCAAGGGTGGTGGCTAAAAAGAGCTACCCCACGTCAAAGGTAAGGAGCAGCACCTGCATTTTGCTGAAGCAGCTGTGAAGGGATACCAGATGTCCAACATAAGAGAAACCCAAGTAAGATGGTAGTAGTTGAGAGAGGGCATCAGGGGGCAGACAGACTGAAACCACAATCACAGACAACTAGCCAATGTGATCACAAGGACAACAACTTTTTTAATTCAATGAAACTAAGCCATGCCATGTGGGGCCACCCAAGACAAATGGGTCATGGTGGAGAGATCTGACAGAATGTGGCCCACTGGACAAGGGAATGGCAAGCCACTTCAGTATTCTTGCCTTGAGAACCCCATGAACCGTATGAAAAGGCAAAAAGATAGGACACTGAAAGATGAACTCCTCATGTTGGTAAGTGCCCAATATGCTACTGGAGATCAGTAGAGAAATAGGCCAAAGGAAAAACAACTCCCATTTGTGGATGTGACTGGTGATAGAAGCAATGTCTGATGCTGTAAAGAGCAAAATTTATAGGAACCTGCAATGTTAGGTCCGTGAATCAAGGCAAATTGGAAGTGGTCAAACAGGAGATGGCAAGAGTGTATGTGGACATTCTAGGAATCAGCAAACTAAGATGGACTGGATGGGTGAATTTAACTCAGATGACCATTATATCTACTACTGTGGTCAGGAATCCTTTAGAAGAAATGGAGTAGGCATCATGCTCAACAAAAGAGTCTGAAATGCAGTGCTTGGATGAAATCTCAAAAACGGCAGAATGATCTCTGTTTGTTTCCAAGGCAAACCATTCAATATCATGGTAATCCAACCCTATGCCCCAACCAGTAACACTGAAGAAGCTGAAGTTGAACGGTTCTATGAAGACCTATAAAACCTTTTAGAACTAACACCCAGAAAAGATGTCCTTTCATTATAGGGGACTGGAATGCAAAAGTAGGAAGTCAAGAAACACCTGGAGTAACAGGCAAATTTGGCCTTGGAATATGGAATGAAGCAGGGCAAAGGCTAATACAGTTTTGCCAAGAGAACACACTGGTCATAGCAAACACCCTCTTCCAACAACACAAGAGAAGACTCTACACATGGACATCACCAGATGGGCAACACCAAAATCACATTGATTATATTCTTTGCAGCCAAAGAGGGAGAAGCTCTATACAGTCAGACAAAACAAGACTGGGAGCTGACTGTGGCTCAGATCATGAACTCATTGCCAAACTCAGACTGAAATTGAAGAAAGTAGGGAAAACCACTAGAGCATTCAAGTATGACCTGAGTTAAATCCCTTATGGTTATACAGTGGAAGTGAGAAATAGATTTAAGGGACTAGATCTGATAGACAGAGTGCCTGATGAACTGTGGACAGAGGTTCATGACATTGTACAGGAGACAGGGATAAAGACCATCCCCAAGAAAAAGAAATGCAAAAAAGCAAAATGGCTGTCTGAGGGGGCCTTACAAATAGTTGTGAAAAGAAGAGAAGTGAAAAGCAAAGGAGAAAAGGAAAGACATACCCATTTGAATGCAGAGTTCCAAAGAAGAGCAAGGAGAGATAAGAAAACCTTCAGTGATCAATGCAAAGAAATAAAGGAAAACAATAGAATAGGAAAGACTAAAGATCTTTTCAAGAAAACTAGAGATACCAAGGAAACATTTCATGCAAAGATGGGCTCAATAAAGGACAGAAATGGTATGAACTTAACAGAAGTAGAAGATATTAAGAAGAGGTGGCAAGAATACACAGAAGAACTCTCTAAAAAGATCTTCAAAACCCAGATAATCACGACGGTGTGATCACTCACCTAGAGTCAGATATTCTGGAATGGGAAGTCAAGTGGGCCTTAGAAAGCATCATTGCAAACAAAGCTAGTGAAGGTGATGGAATTCCAGTTGAGCTATTTCAAATTCTGAAAGATGATGCTGATAAAGTGCTGCACTCAATATGCCAGCACATTTGGAAAACTCAGCAGTGGCCACAGGACTGGAAAAGGTCAGTTTTCATTCCAATCCCAAAGAAAGGCAATGCCAAAGAGCGCTCAAACTACCACACAATATCACTCATCTCACGTGCTAGGAAAGTGATGCTCAAAATCCTTCAAGACAGGCTTCAGCAATATGTGACACGAACTTGCAGATGTTCAAGCTGGTTTTAGAAAAGGCAGAGGAACCAGAGATCACATTGCCAACATCCACTGGATCATGGAAAAAGCAAGAGAGTTCCAGAAAAACATCTATTTCTGCTTTATTGACTCTGCCAAAGCCTTTGACTGTTTGGATCACGATAAACTTTGAAAAATTCTGAAAGAGATGGGAATACCAGACCACCTGACCTGCCTCTTGAGAAACCTGTATGCAGATCAGAAGCAACAGTTAGAACTGGACATGGATAAACAACTGATTCCAAATAGGAAAAGGAGTCTGTCAAGGCTGTATATTGTCACCCTGCTTATTTAACTTCTATGCAGAGTACATCATGAGAAACACTGGGCTGGATGAAGCACAGGCTGGAATCAAGTTTGCCAGGAGAAATATCAATAACTTCAGATATGCAGATGACACCACCCTTATGGCAGAAAGTGAAGAAGAACTAAACATTCAGAAAACTAAGATCACGGAATCTGTTCCTACCACTTCATGGCAAATAGATGAGGAAACAGTGGAAACAGTGGCTGACTTTATTTTGGGGGCTCCAAAAACATTGCAGATGGTGATTGCAGCCATGAAATTAAAAGACACTTACTCCTTGGAAGAGAAGTTATGATCAATACATTCAGCATATTGAAAAGCAGAGACATTACTTTGCCAACAAATGTTCGTCTAGTCAAGGCTATGGTTTTTCCAGTGGTCATGTATGGATGTGAAAGTTGGACTGTGAAGAAAGCTGGGCACCGATGAATTGATGCTTTTGAACTGTGGTGTTGGAAAAGACTCTTGAGAGTCCCTTGGACTGCAAGTAGATCCAACCAGTCCATCTTAAAGGAAATCAGTCCTGGGTGTTCATTGGAAGGACTGATGCTGAAGCTGAAACTCCAAGAGGTGACTCATTTGCAAAGACCCTGATGTGGGGAAAGACTGAAGGCAGGAGGAAAAGGGGATGACAGAGGATGAGATGATTAGATGGCATCGCTGACTCAATGGACATGAGTCTGAGTAAACTCTGGCAGTTTGTGATGGATAGGGAGGCCTGGCATGCTGCAGTTCATGGGGTTGCAAAGAGTTGGACATGACTGACCAACTGAGCTAACTAACTAATACTAATATTAGCTTTCCAAATCCACGTTAATTGGCCATAGCTTTAAGAAAATGTTGGGAAAACCCATTCACCATCAGTAGATTTGTGGCTATTTGATAGAAATAATACAAGGACCAGAAAGATTTACATAGATGAAAGTCTGTTCAAAATCATTCCAATGTGACAGTACAACTCTTTCTACTTGCAGCATGAGGTTCTAGGGATACAAAATGCATAACTTACAGTTTATCCTTATGCTGCTCTTGCAGGACCTCACCAAGGACATGAAAATGTATCACCTTTACAATGGGATTATTAACGACTTGAAAAAGGCTCTGATGATAAGAACTCTATAGCCATTTGAAGAGCTCAGATCGTGGGGTTCCAAACCAAAGTAGCATTGAGAGGTCAAGTAACTGCTAATACCATGAAAAGGTTGGGATTTAGTTCCTGTGGCTATTCTCCAGAAAAGGTAACACAGGGTCGATATGCAAATTAGCATTACACCAGTGAGCTCCACTGCTCATTACTTCTTTAAGAGATGGTGATGTTTTGTTTGTGTTATGAAGTTTTTTCTGTGTGTGGTACATTACTCTTTAATCCAAAGCAGATGTGTGTGCTAAGCCGCTTCAGTTGTGTCCAACTCGTTGCGAATCTATGGACTGTAGCCCACCATGGTACATGTAACATCAAGATCCTGGATGATTTTTTTTTAATTAAAAATCTTTTTAGAGAGAAGAACCATATGTGTTTAGCAAGAATTCTTATCACAAACTTACATTGTTTATTTTTATTAAAAGAAAAACTTTATCAAGTTTAGCCAAGCAGACTGCATGTGAATTCTGAAGATACAGCAAAATCACAGAATTTTGAAGAGCTTCACCTGTTAAACTCTCAGAGTCAGATGGGGATGCACTGCCTGTTCCCAGGGTCCTTGATCAGCCTTCTCAGCTAGATGCTTATGTATTGTCTCTGCCCAGCACACATCTTCAATATGTTCTCCAGCACCATCCCTTTAGTATCACAATAATACATGACTTTTGTTTAACTCTTTGATCACAGACCATGTGTTTCTCATGAAGCATTTGGAAAATCCAAGTTGATGATTACCAAATCCTGGTTGCCATGGAATTTTATGAATATAAAAAGTTATTTTAGGTTTTTATACAAATCTACTGTAGTTACTCAGAGAAAGCAATGGCAACCCACTCCAGTACTCTTGCCTGGAAAATCCCATGAATGAAGGAGCCTGGTAGGCTGCAGTCCATGGGGTCACAAAGAGTTGGGCACGACTGAGCGACTTCACTTTGACTTTTCACTTTCATGCATTGGAGAAGGAAATTGTAACCCACTCCAGTATTCTTGCCTGGAGAATCCCAGGGATGGAGGAGCCTAGTGGGCTGCTGTCTATGGGGTCACACAGAGTCGGACAAGACTGAAGTGACTTAGCAGCAGCAGCAGCAGCAGCAGTGTGGTTACTACACATTATTCAGTGTTATCATTTTTAATTCGCTTGCACTCTCCAACATTGTAGATTGCAGAGTATGATGTCTTATCTGTTACGTACACTTTAAGATTATAGAAATGTGCCTTGTTTTATTTAATTAAGATGCAAGCCTTGAATTAAAATAGTAGTAGTCACAAAACAATGTAATGAATCATCCAAACTGAAAATAAGTTGATCACGCACATGGCTAAATTGATATATTTAGGGATGCACATTAAACTGCATTGACAGAAGTGGTGGAAAATCAATGAAACAAAAGTACAGCAGTGTTATAAGGCCTAGCATGCTGACTGTGACTTTCACTTTCACTAAAAATGTGAATAGAACTTGAGAAAACTGAAATATAGAAGTCAGAGCTAATTATTTCATTGTAATTTTACAATAGTCATGGAAATTTATCCAATCTTTACTCATGTATTGTAAAAGAGTTGAAAGCTGGGAAGAGTTCAGATAGGAGACAAATAAAAATTGATGTGTCAAAGAAAAAGACTGATGTGTCAAAGACTCCCAGAAACTGGGTAGGAGGAAGTCAGTCTGTTAACCAACTAGTAAATGGATACCATATAATACAATAAGGAGGATTTCTTTCTTGACACATATGGGAAATTCAGAAATGGTGAAAATGGTGAAAATGTGAAAATGGTGGGGGATAATGATTATTTACTAGATAGGTATTTGCAAGCATACATAATTATGAATGTGAGGACACTCCAGCGGAAAAGCAGAATGAGAAAGAACATAAATGGTTGTTGATCATATTATTTACAGAAAATAAGCATCATCAAATTATAGAATAAAGAGTTGTATAGGGAGTTAGGGAATTATTTAATTTCATTCTTTCACATGTAGCTGTCCAGTTTTCCCAGCATCAAGACCAAACACTTTGAAACTGTAGAGGAGAAAATAGGCAGAACACTCTCTGTCATAACTCACAGCAACATCTTTTCAATCCATCTCCTAGAATAATGGAAATAAAAGAAAAAATAAATGTACTTAAACTCACAAGCTTTCACACAGCAAAAGAAACAATAATCAAAATGAAAACACCACCCATAGATTAGAAGAAAATATTTGCCAGTGATGTGATTGATAAGGGATTAGTCTCTAAAATTTACAAACAGCATCAAAACAAGCAACCCAATTAACAAAGGAGCAGAGACTTAAACAGACATTTCTCCAAAGAAGATATGCAGATGGCTAGAAGGCACAAGAAAAGATGTTCAACATTGCTAATTATCATAGAAATCAAAATCAAATAAAAGCTACAATCAGATATCACTTCACACCAGCCAGAATGACTATTACCAAAAAATCTACAAACAATAAATGTTGGAGAGTGTGTGGAGAAAAGAGAATCCTCCAACACTGTTGGTGGGAATGTAAATTGATACAGCCACTATGAAGAACAATATGGAGATTCCTTAAAGAAATTAAAATAGAGCTACTATATGACCCTGCAATCCTGCTCCTGGGCATATATCCAGAGAAAAACATGATTCAAATAGATACATACACCCCAATGTTCACTGTATCATTGTTTATAATAACTAAGACATGAAAGCAACCTAATTGTCCATCAATAGAGGAATATATAAAGAAGATGTGGTACGTATGAACAATGGAATATTACTCAGCTATTACAAATAATGAAATAATGCCATTTGCAGCAACATGGATGGACTTAGAGAGTGTCATACTGAGTGAAGTAAGTCAGACAGACAAGGAGAAATATCATATGGCATTCCTTAAATGTGGAATCTGAAAAGAAATGATACAAATGAGCTTACAAAACAGACGCACTGATTTAGAGAACAAGCTTATGGTTGTCAGGGTGAAGGATGGGGGAAGGGAGAGCTAGGGAATATGGGATGGACACGTACACACTGCTGTATTTTAAATGAATAACCAATAAGGACCTACTGTATAGAACAAGAAACTCTGCTCCATGTTATGCGGCAGCCTGGATGAGAGGGGAGTTTGGGTTGGGGAATGACTGAGTCCCTTTACTGTTCACTTGAAGCTATCACAACATTGTTAATCATCTGTACTCCAATACAAAATAAAAGTTAAAGAAAAAAGAAGTGTGGAGGAGTAAAATCCTTTTAGCTTAAATCCAAAAAGCCATTTTGACGTTCAGCCCTTATGATATTACTTACTACCTTTTCATGGTTCTATTGTGGATCTGTGTGAGATGGGGCTCAAGCATATGATTCTTTGAAGCAGATTCCAGTTCTGACTCCCATTGTAGCCCTTGAGTGAGTTTATAGAGATTTAAATTTTAATTACTAGGCCATTAGAAAATCAGGTTTTATGAGTGAACTCAGACAATGAGACTTACACTCAGATGCAATGATCAAAATGGTTCACAGATGTGTGCCTTCCCACAAAATAATTTCATTCTGGATATAAAATATATAATACAATTAGCTTTCATACCTACTGTAGACTTTCTACAAATGTTTTGCAGTTCCTGGTTCTACAGATACCTATAGCAGCAGCACATAGTAGCTTTTCTTCAGGTACTTAAATAAATAGGTGAAACACAGCAAATAGGATCATTAGCAATTTTGCCTTCATCTCTGAGTCTCATTTATTTGAGTTCTTGCCCTATTCAGTGTTTTTGAATCTGTGCAAACCAAGTGATCCTAAGGTGCAAAGATTCTAAAGAGTGAGAGTGAAGGTAATTATCCAAACTGGCCTTATATTGTGAGTATGAAAGAGGAAAGCCTAGCTAGAGAGATCAAGGTCATGGCAAAGGCATTAACATCACATTTCACAGCCAAATGTCAAGGAGAAGAGAGGAAAGGGAGAAGGAATAGTGAGTGGAGAGAGAGAGAGAGAACAGAAAAAGGAAGAGAAATGGTAGGCATGGTTGGAGGTGAGTAGTCTACAACACCAGAGAAGGCAATGGACCCCACTCCAGTACTCTTGCCTGGAAAATCCCATGGACGGAGGAGCCTGGTAGGCTGCAGTCCATGGGGTCGCTGAGTCGGACACGACTGAGCGACTTCACTTTCACTTTCACACATTGGAGAAGGAAATGGCAACCCACTCCACTGTTTTGCCTGGAGAATTCCAGGTGTGGAGGAGCCTGGTGGGCTGCGTCTATGGGGTCGCACAGAGTCGGACACGACTGAAGCAACTTAGCAGCAGCAACAGCAACAGCAGCAGTCTACAATACGTAAGGCACTGATAACTTCTGCTAACATTGTGCACTATGTATTTGGGGATTAGATGTGGCAACTATAACTGAATCCTTTCCTAGCATGGGCTTCATACCTTTATTATTATTGCTATTGTTTTTCCTTTATTTTAATAGTAAAATCCTCTGTCAAGCCAAATATTACATAGACTACCAATACAGAAGTAAATAAAAATTGGACTGTTTAGATTGGTCGAAGCAGGATGTTTTATTTACACTCTTTACACAGTGTATCTTCCTCTGCTTTGGACAAGCCTCAATTTTGTCATATTATTGTTTTACAATTTGAACAGTGAATAAATAAATCCACTCAAGGAAAGGATTAGTTATGTCTTTTACCAATGCTGTATTTGGGGGCAAATTTCTCCTTGATTGGAAATAATAGTCATTCTTCATATTAACTTGTTTCCAAGAGTGTATTTTTTGCTTCTCCCTTTTTCCTAATGCACATTTCTTCCTAATATCCCCCCAAATTCCCATGCTCACAATCAACAAACTTGGTTATATTTCGAATAGGAAACATCATCCCAAGACTATTAGTTCCGGCTGAAGAAGCTGCTTCGTTTGAAGTTGCTTGCCTCCTGCCATTTCAAATAATAATCAACTATCAAAAGACGCCCTCCAGGAATGTCACAGAGATGAACAGCTAGATGTAAAGAAAGCTTTCAATACCCTTGGAATAACTGATAGACTCGAATTTCCTTCATAGACCGACGACTCATTACCATTACAGATGTGAATAAATCATGAATTCTACTTCTCTAGATGAAGGCTGTTGCTACGCCGGCAGAGTCCATAATCAAGGTGGTTTTCCAGATAATATAGGAAAATGAAAAAAAAAGGTACTTTTGCTTCAATTAGCAAGATATATAAAGTTTATGGTTGGAAAATTTTTTTGTTTAAAATATCAATATTACAGCTTCCATCCTCTGTTTTGCTGAGTGTAGAAACAGACAGTTTGCAAAAATGGTATCCACAGTGGACTTGCAAAAGAGACATCAGAGTAGCTTCTGGAATCATTGTAGAAATGCCAGGAATTATAAAAAATAATTAAAATTTGTAGAGTGATTTTTGGAGTTTTATTCATTGCTGAATTTTGCAAACTTGGTCTTTGCTCTACTTGAACTTAACAGAACTAAGCAATTTTCCCACAATTCCTCAAGGTCACCTTTGTTTCCAAGGATCATATGAATTGTAGTGTAAGGGAAAACGATGACCTCCTAGTAGTTTGATTAGTCCAGGTGGTTCTCAACCTGACTGCAAGAAAAGCACTTGGCCCGGGATAGGGGTGGGGTGGGAGTGCAAATCTTTCAAAATAGTATTGCCTAGGAGTGGTGGCTGAGCAGGCACAGGAGGGCCTAGAGGAGCTATCCCACATTGAAGGTCAGGAACGGCGGCGGTAAGGAGATACCCCTCGTCCAAGGTAAGGAGCAGCAGCTGTGCTTTGCTGGAGCAGCCGTGAAGAGATACCCCATGTCCGAGGTAAGAGAAACCCAAGTAATATGGTAGGTGCTGCAAGAGGGCATCAGAGGGCAGACACACTGAAACCATACTCACAAAAAACTAGTCAATTTAATCACACTAGGACCACAGCCTTGTCTAACTCAATGAAACCAAGCCATGCATGAGGGGCAACCCAAGACGGGCAGGTCATGGTGGAGAGGTCTGACAGAATGTGGTCCACTGGAGAAGGGAATGGCAAGCCACTTCAGTATTCTTGCCTTGAGAACCCCATGAACAGTATGAAAAGGCAAAATGATAGGATACCGAAAGAGGAAATCCCCAGGTCATTCAGTTCAGTTCAGTTCAATCGCTCAGTCGTGTCTGACTCTTTGCGACCCCATGAATCGCAGCACACCAGGCCTCCCTGTTCATCACCATCTCCTGGAGTTCACTCAGACTCATGTTCATCGAGTCCGTGATGCATCCAGCCATCTCATCCTCGGTCGTCCCCTTCTCCTCCTGCCCCCAATCCCTCCCAGCATCAGTTTTTTCCAATAAGTCAACTCATCTCATGAGGTGGCCAAAGTACTGGAGTTTCAGCTTTAGCATCATTCCTTCCAAAGAAATCCCAGGGTTGATCTCCTTCAGAATGGACTGGTTGGATCTCCTTGCAGTAGCTGCCCAATATGCTACTGGAGATCAGTGGAGAAATAACTCCAGAAAGAAAGAAGGGATGGAGCCAAAGCAAAAACAATACCCAGTGGTGGATGTGACTGGTGATAGAAGCAAGGTCCAATGCTGTAAAGGGCAATATTGCATAGGAACCTGGAATGTCAGGTCCATGAATCAAGGCAAATTGGCAGTGGTCAAACAAGAGATGACAAGAGCGAACATCGACATTCTAGGAATCAGTGAACTAAAATGGACTGGAATGGGTGAATTTAACTCAGATGACCATTATATCTACTACTGCGGGCAGGAATCCCTCAGAAGAAATGGAGTAGCCATAATGGTCAACAAAAGAGTCTGAAATGCACTGCATGGATGCAATCTCAAAAACGACAGAATGATCTCTGTTCATCTTGAAGGCAAACCATTCAATGTCACAGTAATCCAAGCCTATGCCACAACCAGTAATGCTGAAGAAGCTGAAGTTGAATGGTTCTATGAAGACCTACAAGACCTTTGAGAACTAACACCCTCAAAAGATGTCCTTTTCATTATAGGGGACTGGAATGCAAAAGTAGGAAGTCAAGAAACACCTGGAGTAACAGGTAAATTTGGCCTTGGAATGCAGAATGAAGCAGGGCAAAGACTAATAGAGTTTTGCCAAGAAAATGCACTGGTCATAGCAAACACCCTCTTCCAACAACACAAGAGAAGACTCTACACATGGACATCACCAGATGGTCAACACCAAAATCAGATTGATTATATTATTTGCAGCCAAAGATGGAGAAGCTCTATACAGTCAACAACAATGAGACCAGGAGCTGACTGTGGCTCAGATCATTAACTCCTTGTTACCAGATTCAGACTCAAATTGAAGAAAATAGAGAAAACTGCTAGACCATTCAGGTATGACCTAAATCAAATCCTTTATGATTATACAGTGGAAGTGAGAAATAGATTTAAGGACCTAGATCTGATAGACAGAGTGCCTGATGAACTATGGAATGAGGTTTGTGACATTGTACAGGAGACAGGGATCAAGACCATCCCCATGGAAAAGAAATGCAAAAAAGAAAAATGGCTGCCTGGAGAGCCTTACAAATAGCTGTGAAAAGAAGAGAAATGAAAAGCAAAGGAGAAAAGGAAAGATATAAACATCTGAAAGCAGAGTTCTAGAGAATAGCAAGAAGAGATAAGAAAGCTTTCTTCAGTGATTGATGCAAAGAAATAGAGGAAAACAACAGAATGGGAAAGACTAGAGATCTCTTTAAGAAAATTAGAGATACCAAGAGAACATTTCATGCAAATATGGGCTCAATAAAGGACAGAAATTGTATGGACCTAACAGAAGTAGAAGATATTAAAAAGAGGTGGCAAGAATACACAGAAGAACTGTACAAAAAAGATCTTCATGACCCAGATAATCATGATGATGTCACCACTAATCTAGAGCCAGACATCCTGGAATGTGAAGTCAAGCAGGGCTTAGAAAGCATCACTATGAACAAAGCTAGTGGAGGTGATGGAATTCCAGTTGAACTGTTTCAAATCCTGAAAGATGATGCTGTGAAAGTGTTACACTCAATATGCCAGCAAATTTGGAAAACTCAGCAGTGGCCACAGGACTGGAAAAGGTCACTTTTCATTCTAATTCCAAAGAAAGGCAATGCAAAAGAATGCTCAAACTACTGCACAATTGCACTCACCTCACATGCTGGTAAAGTAATGCTCAAAATTCTCCAAGCCAGGCTTCAGCAATACGTGAATCGTGAACTCCCTGATATTCAAGCTGGTTTTAGAAAAGGCAGAGGAACCAGAGATCAAATTGCCAACATCTGCTGGATCATGGAAAAAGAGAGTTCCAGAGAAACATCTATTTCTGCTCTATTGACTATACCAAAGCCTTTGACTGTGTTGATCACAATAAACTATGGAAAATTCTGAAAGAGATGGGAATACCAGACCACCTAACCTGCCTCTTGAGAAATCTGTATGCAGGTCAGGAAGCAACAGTTAGAACGGGACATGGAACAACAGACTGGTTCCAAATAGGAAAAGGGGTACGCCAAGGCTGTATATTGTCACCCTGCTTATTTAATGTATATGCAGAGTACATCATGAGAAAAGCTGGACTGGAAGAAACACAAGCTGGCATCAAGATTGCCAGGAGAAATATCAATAACCTCAGATATGCAGATGACACCACCCTTATGGCAGAAAGTGAAGAGGAACTAAAAAGCCTCTTGATGAAAGTGAAAGAGGAGAGTGGAAAAGTTGGCTTAAAGCTCAACATTCAGAAAACGAAGATTATGCCATCCGGCCCCATCACTTCATGGGAAATAGATGGGAAAACAGTGGAAACAGTGTCAGACTTTATTTTTTTTGGCTCCAAAATCACTGCAGATGGTGATTGCATCCATGAAATTAAAAGACACTTACTTCTTGGAAGAAAAGTTATGACCAACCTAGATAGCATATTCAAAAGCAGAGACATTACTTTGCTGACTAAGGTCTGTCTAGTCAAGGCTATGGTTTTTCCTGTGGTCATGTATGGATGTAAGACCTGGACTGTGAAGAAGGCTGAGTGCCAAAGAATTGATGCTTTTGAACTGTGGTGTTGGAGAAGACTCTTGAGAGTCCCTTGTACTGCCAGGAGATCCAACCAGTCCATTCTGAAGGAGATCAACCCTGGGATTTCTTTGGAAGGAATGATGCTAAAGCTGAAACTCCAGTACTTTGGCCACCTGATGCGAAGAGTTGACTCATTGGAAAAGACTCATGCTGGGAGGGATTGGGGGCAGGAGGAAAAGGGGACGACAGAGGCTGAGATGGCTGGATGGCATCACTGACTCGATGGACGTGAGTCTGAGTGAACTCTGGGAGATGATTTTGGACAGGAAGGACTGGCGTGCTGCTATTCATGGGGTCTCAAAGAGTCGGACACGACTGAGTGACTGAACTGAACAGGACCTACCTGAAGAGATTCTGATTTTTAAAGGTCCAGCCATAATTATTTTTGAAAAATTCCCAGTTAATTCTATGTACAGTTGACATGAAGAACAATTGAGCTAGTCACTATCTTGGAAGACTTTTACTCATTTTCTGGTCATGAATTTCAACCTAGTGTACTTGTTATCATATTGGGACTACATTAATATCCAAATATATCTTGATTTAGAAACAGAAAATAAACCTTGGATTTGTAGCAATTAACAGGTCTGTATTTTTGCCAGCCCCTGTTTTCCTCAGCCCTCTTATCTGAAAACTACTTGTGAACTTATTACAAAAAGAAAATGTTGTCCTCACTTCAGTTCAGTCCAGTTATTCAGGCGTGTTCAACTCTTTGCGACCCAATAAATAGCAGTTCGCCAGGCCACCTTGTGTATCACCAACTTCCAGAGTTCACTCAACTCGTGTGCATACAGTCGGTGATGCCATCCAGCCATCTCATCCTCTGTTGTCCCCTTCTCCTCCTGCCCCCAATCCCTCCCAGCATCAGAGTCTTTTCCAATGAGTCAACACTTCGCATCAGGTGGCCAAAGTACTGGAGTTTCAGCTTCAGCATCAGTCCTTCCAATGAACACCCAGGAATGATCTACTTTAGGATGGACTGGTTGGATCTCTTTGTAGCACAAGGGACTCTCAAGAGTCTTCTCCAACACCACAGTTCAAAAGCATCAATTCTTCAGCACTCAGCTTTCTTCACAGTCCAACTCTCATATCCATACATGACTACCAGAGAAACCATAGCCTTGACTAGACGAACCTTTGTTGGCAAAGTGATATCTCTGCTTTTTAATATACTGTCTAAGTTGGTCATAACTTTCCCTCCAAGGAGTAAGCGTCTTTTAATTTCACGGCTGCAGTTACCATCTACAGTGATTTGGGAGCACCCAAAAATAAAGTCTGACACTGTTTCCACTGTTTCCCCATCTATTTCCCATGGAGTGATGGACCGGATGCCATGATCTTTGTATTCTGAATGTTGAGCTTTAAGCCAACTTGTCCACTCTCCTCTTTCACTTTCATCAATAGATTTCTTAGTTCTTCTTCACTTTCTGCCATAAGGGTGGTGTCATCTGCACATCTGAGGTTAATGATATTTCTGCCAGCAATCTTGATTCCAGCTTTTGCTTCTTTCAGCCCAGCATTTCTCATTATGTACACTGCATATAAGTTAAATACGCTGGGTGACAATATATAGCCTTGATGTACCCCTTTTCCTATTTGGAACCAGTCTGTTGTCCATGTCCAGTTCTAACTGTTGCTTCCTGACCTGCATCCAGATTTCTAAGAGGCAGGTTAGGTGGTCTGGTATTCCCATCTCTTTCAGAATTTTCCATAGTTTATTGTGATCCACACAGTCAAAGGCTTTGGCATAGTCAATAAAGCAGAAGTAGATGTTTTTCTGGAACTCTCTTGCTTTTTTGATGATCCAGCAGATGTTGGCAATTTGATCTCTGGTTCCTCTGCCTTTTCTAAAACCAGCTTGAACATCTGGAAGTTCATGGTTCACGTATTGTTGAAGCTTAAGTTGGAGAATTTTGAGCATTACTTTACTAGCATGTGAGATGAGTGCAATTGTACAATAGTTTAAGCATTCTTTGGCATTATCTTTTTTTGGGATTGGAATGAAAAGTGACCTTTTCCAGTCCTGTGGTCACTGCTGAGTTTTCCAAATTTACTGGTATATTGAATGCAGCACTTTCACAGCATCATCTTTCAGGATTTGAAACAGCTCAACTGGAATTCCATTACCTCCACTAGCTTTGTTCATAGCGATCCTTTCTAAGGCCCACTTAACTTTATATTCCAGGATGTCTGGCTCTAGGTGAGTGATAACACCATCATAATTATCTAGGTTGTGAATACCTTTTTTGTACAGTTCTTCTGTGTATTCTTGCCACCTCTTTTTGGTATCTTCTGCTTCTGTTAGGTCCTTACCTTTTCTGTCCTTTATCTAGCCCATTTTTGTGTGAAATGTTTCCTTGGTATCTCTAATTTTCTTGAAGTAATCTCTAGTCTTTCCCATTCTGTTGTTTTCCTCCATTTGTTTGCATTGATCGCTGAGGAAGGTTTTCTTATCTCTCCTTGCTATTCTTTGGAACTCTGCATTCAAATGGGAATATTTTTCCTTTTCTCCTTTGCTTTTCATTTCTCTTCTTTTCACAGCTATTTGTAAGGTCTCCACAAACAGCCAGTTTGCTTTAGAGGAGCTACCCCAAGTCCAAGGTCAGGGGTGGCAGCCAAGAGGAATAACACTACGTCCAAGAAATGGAGGCTGTAAGGGTGCAGGAGGGCTGAGAGGAGCTACTTCACGTTCAAGGTCAGCAGGGGCGACCTCATCCAAGGTAAGGAGCAGTGGCTGCACTTTGCTGGAGCAGCCATGAAGAGCCACCCCGTGTCCAAGGTAAGAGAAACCCAAGTCAGACAGTAGGTATTGTGAGAGGGCATCAGAGGGCAGACACACTGAAATCATACTCACAGAAAACTTGCCAATCTGATTGCATAGACCACAGCCTTGTCTAAATCAATGAAATTAAGCCATGCCATGTGGGGCCACCCAAGACGGACGGGTCATGGTGGAGAGGTCTGACAGAATGTGGTCCACTGGAGAAGGGAATGGCAAACCACTTCAGTATTCTTGCCTTGAGAACCCCATGAACAGTATGAAATGCAAAATGATAGGATATTGAAAGAGGAATTCCCCAAATTGGTAAATACCCAATATGCTACTGGAGATCAGTGGAGAAATAACTCCAGGAAGAATGAAGGGATGAGCCAAAGCAAAAACAATACCCAATTGTGGGTGTGACTGGTGATAGAAGCAAGGTCTGATGCTGTAAAGAGCAATATTGCATAGGAACCTGGAATGTTAGATTCACGAGTCAAGGCAAATTGGAAGTGGTCAAAGAAGAGATGACAAGAGTGAATGTTGACATTCTAGGAATCAGTGAACTAAAATGGACTGGAATGGGTGAATTTAACTCAGATGACCATTATATCTACTACTGTGGGCAGGAATCCCTTAGAAGACATGGTGTAGCCAGGATGGTCAACAAAAGAGTCCAAAATGCAGTATTCGGATGCAATCTCAAAAATAACAGTGATCTCTGTTCAATTCCAGGGCAAACCATTCAATATCACAGTTATCCAAGCCTATGCCTCAACTGGTAATGCTGAAGAAGCTGAATTTGAACAATTCTATGAAGACCTAGAAGACCTTTTAGAACTAACACACACAAGAAGATGTTCTTTTCATTATAGGGGACTGGAATGCAAAAGCAGGAAGTCAAGAAACACCTGGAATAACAGACAAACTTGGCCTTGGAGTATGAAATGAAGCAGGGCAAATGCTAATAGAGTTTTGCCAAAAGAACTCACTGGTCATAGCAAGCACCCTCTTCCAACAACACAAGAAAAGACTCTACACATGGACATCACCAGATGGTCAACACCAAAATCAAACTGATTATATTCTTTGCAGCCAAAGATGGAGAAGCTCTATAAAGTCAGCAAAAACAAGACCAGGAGCTGACTGTGGCTCAGATCATGAACTCCTTATTACCAAATTCAGAGTTAAATTGAAGAAAGTAGGGAAAACCACTAGACCAATCAGGCATTCCTAAATCAAATGTTGCTCTGGGTAGGTAATATTTTAGTCATCAAGGCTCACTATATAAGGAGTCATGGAACTCATCTCATTGATGAAGACCTAGTATATTATATTATCTCCAAATCTTGACATTCCCTTACCTCTATTTGAATATGACAGTTCACCTACTTAAAGCTCGAATCCTCTTTTTTTACATATAAGTCTGATTGCTCAGTTTTTTTTCATCATCCCACTTTTCTCTTACCAATCATATACAAAAGATAACTTCCTCTTATTGCTACAGTCTCTTATCAGTGCCTTATTAATGAATAGATCACCTAAAACTGAGTTTACAAGTGTCTGCGCACCTCTTGGCATTGCCTGATGCACTAATTCCTGCTACCATGGTCCTGCCATGTCTCCAGTTGCTTGAAGGACACCTGAGCTAACCATTCATTAGAAACATCTAGCTTGAACTTTCTAGATGTCCTTGAGCAACATAATATTTCCCCCAGCATATATTCTGTTGTCTTGGCTTTCTTGATTTCCCACACTGCTTTGTTTTGCAGAGATCCCACTTTACCTTATATTTCCCTTTATCATGAAACTTAAGTTCTGTAATGTTGATTTTCAAGACTAGTAGTTATTCTTTATTTTATTTTGTTTCTTATTTTTGCTGATATTTATAATTCATGCATTTATTTGCCTACTTTCTATTTACTGTAGATTATAAGATGTACCATATGTGTTGACAACCTATAATTTTAGAATCTTAGGAAAAAGGAAAGTTTCCAAACAATAAAATAAAGCTTTCTAAAGGCAACACCCTGGAGATCAGACAGGGTTTAGTCATTATGGCTGAGCCTGGGGCGTTCCAAATGCCTTCCAGTAATTTGTTTTCTCATGTTTAAAATTAATTGAACTTGCAAAATGGTTTGCTTCTGAATTATATGCTTTGTCCAATTTATTTAGTATTTATTTCACCGGGCTCTAAAAGGAAGTTTAAGAAATCCAAAGAAAATACATAAATCTTAGTATGTGTCCCTTCTTCTAATTTTGAGAAATACATTATTTTCATGCATTATAAAAATAAATTTAATTTCACTTATTTTTACAATGATGTTAAAAAGAATTTCTATGGATTATTATAATTATTTACTGTATTTTTAATCATAAGAATTGCTTCTAGTATAAAACATGAATCAAATAAAAAATAAATTTTCAAGAAAATTTAATGGGTTTCAACAAGGATGATGGAGATATTTTGATTGTAATCATAGCATATCAAAATATCTGTACATTTGATTTGGTACCAACAGTTTCATCTCATGATGACCATTTCTCTCTTTTTCTCTATAGTTTAATATTCCGTTCTTTCAAAATATGTCCTACATATATTCATTTAAATGACAGATGGTCAGTGCTTCCAGTTCTGCTTTTAAATATATCTCAACTATAAATTCTTCATGCCACGCAAATATTACAGAATACGACAGAGTCAAATGGATTCTGTATAAGGCAAATGATGTTGTAAAAGCCAACCAACTACGAATTGGGAGATATAGGGAAGGTGTATGATTGTATTAATTTCTATGCATAGTGACTTCTAGATAAAATGATGTATTGAACATACCCCTTGACCTGCACTGTCTCCCGTACGCTCACTGAAATGTTGACAAATGGTTCAAAAATGGGGAAACCCATACGTTCAAAGAGAATAGGAGAAATAAATGACAGTAGATGGAAAATGTCAAGCAAATTTTGGAAGTGGAAAAACACATTTACAGTGTAACTCAGCAGATGTAAAATTTGAAAGCTAAGAGTCAGCAGGACGAATGGTGTCAAGAAGCTGGTGTGGAATGTTCCAGGTTATAGGGCTGAAGAATAGCACAACTGTTTGGAAGCCCATGGCCACTTTGCATGGGGAGCTGACTCTCTACCTCTAACCCTAAACATACCAGCAGATTTGCTCTCTCTAGAGGTTAAACGAGAGCTTTTTGAAACTCAAGAATGCAGGGACAGGTAAAGGAATTCAGCATCCTAACCAGCTTAACCCTAGTCACTTAACCCCATCTGACTCCCTGAAAGCTGGCATACAGTCTTATATACAAAAGGAAGGAAAATAAAAGATATGTACTTTTTACTCAAAGAGCAGAGAACTTCAACACTGAAAGTCAGTCATCAGTCATCAACAAAAATGGCTGGATCTCTCTCCTTGATTCCCTGCTGGGAGGTGGAAAAATAGACCCCAAAGATCAAGGGATCCTAATCCCTTGATAATGTTAATTTGTCACCTTACATGACAGAAGGGACTTCAGCTGTGATTAAGTTAGTATCATAAGTTAAGGATAAGAAAATTACCCTGTGTTATGCAGAGGTCTCCTAGTTGAGCACATAGCTCCTTAAAAGCACGCAGCCTTTGCTGGCAGTGGTCAGTGGACAATGTCATTATGAAAGAATGGTTATAATGATGTGACGTGAAAGACCTAGGTCCACCTGCCATTGCTAGATTTAAAGATGCAGAAAGAGTTCCATGAGCCAACGAATAGGGGTAGCTTCTTTGTAGAAGGTAGAAAATGAAAGTAAATGGATTATCCCTTGTTGTTGTTCAGTTGCTAAATCCTGTCCAAATCTTTGCAACCCCATGGACTGCAGCATGCCAGGATTCCTTCACTATCACCCAGAGTTTGCTCAGATTCGTGTCTATTTAGTCGATGATGCTACCAAACCATCTCACCATCAGGTGCCCTCTTCTCCTTTTTCCTTCAATCTTTCCCAGCATCAGGCCTTTTTCCCAGTGAATTTTCTCTTTGCATCAAATGGCCAAAGTGTTGGAGCTTCAGCTTCAGCATTAGTCCCTCTAATGAATATTCCGTGTTGTTTTCCCTTAGGATTGACTGGTTTGATCCTCTTGCAGTCCAAGGGACTCTCAAGAATCTTCTCCAGCACCACAACTTGAAGGCATCAATTCTTTGGTGGTCAGCATTTTTATGGCCTAACTCTCACATCCACACATGACTACTGGAAAAACCAGTCAAAGCTTTGACTATATGGATATTTTTCTATAAAATAATGTCTTTGCTTTTTAATACACTGTCTAGATTTTTCTAAAAATTCTCCCTTAGAGCTTACAGAAGGCAATGTGGCCCTGTTGAGCAAAACACCTTGAAAAATCAAGCCCAGGGAAACCAGTGCTATACGTCTAACTTACAGGACCATAAGATAATAAATTTGCATTATTTAAGCCATTGAGTTTGAGATAATTCATTATTGTTCAATTGGGAATGAAGACATCCCCCTTCACAAAACATCATTCAACAAACCTTGCCCGTGTTCAAGGCTTTTAATCTGTCTTTAGTTCCTCTCTTGAAAATCTGAATGGGAGTCCTGGAAGGTTCTATGATGGAAGACAAAGAACAAAATGAACAAAGGAAAGCTAAACTGAGGACTGAGAAACAAGACAGGAAATAGAACAAAACTTAAAGAAAAGGTACTGCAATTACTGTACTCAGGTAGGGAAAAATTTTGCACTCATGATATAAAAACAGAAAGCTTAAACATCAGTAAAATTATATGCAAAAACCAACACAATTTTAGGAGTTATATACCTATCTATGTGTGTACTATGCAGTCTTATGTATATATAAATATAAATATATGTATATACTATACACATACATTTATATATTATATACCTAAAAATATGTACATTTATATTTACATTTAAAGGAAATCTTTTAGGCAGAAGAAAAATACCAAGCAATGGAAAATAGAAAACAAACTTAGGGGATTGACAAAGAAGTTCCACTTTTCTCCTATCCATTATCTTTCCCTATAAGTGAAGCTCTAGAAATATGATCAGAGAAAATAAGAGAAAGAAATTATTATCAAAGAAATATTTTATTTTTTTTAATGACTATCTTGCTTGAAAGAGCTTATCAAGGGCCCAGAATAATGAATGAAAAATGACTCCACCAGAGTTCATCATCAAGAAATTTCCAAAAATTAGTGGGAATAAAAAGGAGAGTTTAAAAGCATCCATGGGGGTGGAGTGGAAATCTTCTAATACAAGCATATGGAATAAGACTTCTTCACAGCAAAAATCTGTATGATAATGGCCCATGACCTTCCAAATTTGGAGGTAATATAATTCCCAAAAAGTATTCAGTACCAAGGCAAACTTTCAGTCATGAGTAAGGCTAAAATGCAAAAAAAAAAAAAAAAAAAAATTCAAGGATGCACATTAAAAAATATTTCCCATTCACATTTTCTTCTTTAAAAAAAAGTACAAAAAATTATATTTGGCTGTGTGGGGTCTTAGTTGCATCGGTGCTGTGGACTTAGTTGCCTCAAGGCATGTGAGTCCCAAACTCCCTGACCAGTAATCGAGCCCACAGCTCCTGCACTGGTGAACTCCTAACCACTGGGTCATCAGAGAAGACCCTCCACCATCTACTCTTTCTTAAGGAGAAATTATATGATATGGTCATTAAAATAATAATACTAATAACATGGTAATGTATTATTGCATAACAGCATAGTCCTACTATGAGAGGTCCAGATCATCACAGGAAGACAGCTGTACTGCATACCTAGAAAGCAACTGGTAAAACAGAAGAAGGTTATGAGTCTCTGGAAAGGAGATAGCCAAGACTATGACAAATCTTGGAAACTGTGTGACAGTTGTTAATGTATGGAACACAGATTTACACATCCCTTGTAGAGTTTTAAGTTGAATGCTGATAGCAACAGAGAAAATGAAGCAAATGATAACTAAGGCAATTATTACCTCCAGGGTCAACAGACATGCATTTGAAAAGCAAATATAATCACAGTGAATTGCATGACTTAGCTCTGAATAATATTTACATTGTGCTAATAACACAAACACTAGATATTGCTTTAATCAGAAATTGATTAAATTATATAAGTGAAAGTCACTCAGTCGTGCCCAACTCTTTGCAACCACATTGACTATACAGTCCATGGAATTCTCCAGGCCAGAAAACTGTAGTGGATAGAAATTCCCTTCTCCAACGGATCTTCCCAATCCAGGAATCAAACCCAGGTCTCCCTGTTGCAAGTAGATTTACCAGCTGAAGCACCTGGAAGGAGCGTAAAAAGGGGAAATGTAGGGTAAAAAAAAAAAAAAAAAAAGTGCATAGTTATGGGCTTCCTAGGTGGCGCTAGTGGTAAAGAACCTGCTTGTCAATGCAGGAGAGATTTGGGTTCAATCTCTGAGTTGGGAAGTTCCCCTGGAGGAGGGCACGGCAACCCACTCCAGTATTCTTGCCTGGAGAATCCCATGGACAGAGGGGCCTGGGGGGCTGCGGTCTGTAGGGTCACAAAGAGTTGGACATGACTGAAGCGACTTAGCGTGCAGCATGTATGTAGATATGTATAGATGTTCATTCACACCCATGTGCATCTATGTTCAATGAGTGGAAGCAGAGGTTAGGGTCTAGAATTAAGCCCTAAATTTTCATGGAAATTAATAGATAAAATATTTTTAAGAATTAAAGCACAGTAGAAGAATACTATATAGAAATATACAAATAAGTTTCAGAAGTGAAAACATCCAAAAAGATTAAAAGTAATTATCAATTTCCCATGGGACCATAGAGGCTGGGATTAAAAGACTGGTTCTTTCCCCTAAACCTGTTACAATATTTGGATTTTATTATTCCATGAAACACGCTTTACATATAAGAAGTGTTCTGCATATTAATAAAAAAGATGTAGTAAAGATAATTGTAGTTAGTTATGCTATGATTTTTCATTGAAAAGCCACTATGATATAATATAATTCAATATGAGGTAATTATAACCAAAATAAAAATTTAGCAACCAGAGACTGCTTTATAATCTGTACATTGGCTATGAAATAATCAAACAGGTAATATTAGACCATTTCTTCTCACCTGCCAATATAATTCACTAACAGACTTCAGATAATAAATTAATATTGACTTTCAGATTTAATGAGTTCATTACAATAATCATTAATGCAATATTACTGAAATTCAGAGTGAAATATGAACTTAATTTAAGCACAATGTCTAAACTAAACAATTAACCAGAAAGCATACTCATGCAGATGGTGTCATTCCCTCTGTTACAAAAAATAGTTCACATCTTTAACATAACATATTTCACCATATTCACTGGTACAACAGATATGGGAGGTTAAATGAACATTTAATTACTTTAAGATATTTGCAAGCAGCATTGTGAAGATTTTCCTCACATATTAACTGAGGTATCCCTTGATTTTCTATATATGCAACCTAATTTTGAATAAGTAAATAGAGGTGATGTGCCTCAAGCCTATATTTCATTGGAAGCAACATTCACAGGTAACTTTTTAAAGAAGAACTTGCTGACGGAAGTAGTTTGTCAACATAAAGTGTGAGAAACAACTCTAGGCAGAAAGGAGTTTAATAGTCAGTGACATCTTGCATTCTGTCACTGCATTGCTGCCTGTTCATCCATCTGGGAGGTTCCTGAAACCCAAGTTTCAACTTCTTAGGGAAGCCTGTGAAGTGAAGTGAAAGTTTAGTTGTGTCTGACTTTCTGAAACCCATGGACTAGACAGTCCATGGAATTCTCCAGGCCAGAATACTGGAAGTGGGTAGCCTTTCCCTTCACCAGGATATCTTCCCAACCCAGGGAATGAACCCAGGTCTCCAACACTGTGGGCAAATTCTTTACCAGCTGAGCCACCAGGGAAGCCTGTAAGGCACTATATTCAGGTGAATCAAAACATAATTATTTCTTGATCAAGCTAATAGTCACATCTATCCCAGGGACAGAGGAGCCTGGTGGGCTGCTGTCTCTGGGGTCGCACAGAGTCGGACATGACTGAAGCGACTTAGCAGCAGCAGCAGCATAGATCTCTAGTTGTATGATTTTCTTTATAGACATTTTGCTGAGCATTTTTAGACATTTTTGTCCTGCATTATCTTTAAATACAGCTATGAAAGGTGAGGGGCTTCCCAAATGGCTCAATGGTAAAGAATCCACCTGCAATGCAGGAGACGCAGCATACAAGTACTGGCCCCTGAACACTGATCCATAATCTGAATTTACCTTCCTGGTTCACAAATGGCTTATTTCTGTTGGTGGATGTCTGCTTCACTAGATCTAGGGAGATTTTAGTAAAATGAGTCTTCAGTAAATTATCCCGTGTATTTCTAGAGTGAGTTTCATTTTAGGAGGGCCAGATCACTCTTACTCAGTGGCCACAAAGATCTCATTGGTGTCTTCCAATTCTCCTCTATATGTTGCCAAAGTTAGCAAAAAGTTTGATTTTTCCAAACCAAAGAAAATGTCACCGAGAAGGCTCACCTTTCCTTGGTTGTTGTTTAGTTGCTAAGTCATGTCCACCTCTTTAAAACCCCATGAACTCTAGCCCACTGGGCCCCTCTGTCCATGGGATTTCTCAGGCAATAACACTGGAGTGGGTTGCCAATTCCTTCCCCAGGGGATTTTCCTGACCTAGGGATCAAACCTGCGTCTCCTGCATTGAAGGTGGATTCTTCACCACTGAGCCATCTGGGAAGCCCCTCATCTTTCATAGCTGTATTTAACGTCCGACAATGAGAGAACCCTCTGATTTCCTAAAGGATTCTTTAGTCAATTAAGTTGTAGATTATGCTATATTCAGAGACAGCACTATTTAGTAACTTGCCGTGAGCATTGCAGAATGGCCTGCTCTCTTCTTCAAGACGTCAGAGGCGGATTTGAATCCAGATCTACATAATGACAAAGCCTTTAAAGTAACTTATGCCTTAAGCAGTTGGAATGCTATTGGCTTCAGTGAGACAGTTTTCTGAACATCAGCCAGACCACAATTTCTTTTCTTTGTGGGGTGGGGCGGGGGGCGAATAAGAGAGATAAACTGTTTCTCCTATGAATGTTCCAGCTCAAGAGTTATATCATCCACACTGTTTAAGGGGAAAGAAGTAGTGGAAGCATTTTCTACTCCCTGTCTTCCAACTAAAATTTTATCTTCCATCTACATTAAAATGTCTATTTTAGAGACTACAGAAGTTCTTCCTTTCAGTGTTTCCAAAAAAGGGGGGACATGAAATAACTGGACGTCATCCTGTCCAACACCTCTGTCTCTGGGAACATTACAGAAGAGGACAGGAAAGACCCCCTTTTAAAGCAAGGACCACATAGTGGCCTTTAAACTTGATTTTGGCCAACCTCTTTATCAATCTCTTTTGTTTTGGAAAAAAATCCCAAAAAAAAGCACTTGAAAAAAAATAACTTTCAAGTTATTCCTGTATCCTCATGTTCTGAAATTTCATCTTGAAACTTTGAAAAAGTAAATAACTAATTAATAAGGAGATCTGTACAAAGCAGTCAGCTCTCCCTGATTTTGGCAAAGCCCCAAAACAACAGACTAGTTGTGTTAAGAATTGCATCAGTGGTCTAAGAAAATTAGGTTAGTTTAAGCCATTACAAGTTATTATAGCATAAGTAATGTGGCTCCCCATGAAGCCTGACACACAGGGCTGTGACAATTGCACCCTGCACAAAGACGCCTGGCTGGGAGCCCGTAGGTGGAGGCAAAAATCTCTTCCTCATTAATCTCATCTGGCTTTGCACTTGGAAATGGTCTGCCTCCTCTGGGAGGATGGATGCCTTTTCCTATTTGGTCCACCAGATAGGATGCGTTTTTTGCCAGGCCCATAAAGACTCGATAATTGCAAGCAGTGAGTCTAGATTTACATTTGCAGGAACATGACAATGAACAAGAAGCAGAAATGGAGGAGGAAGAGGCAATCAGACTATCAGGACAGCTATAGAATTTGTCTCCAGCATACTGGCTTACTTTGCAAGAATGTAGCAAGCATAAAAATTAGACGTGGCTGTGGCAGAGAGAGTCACAGTAACATGAGTGGCTAGGTTGGAACTATTTGTATGGGTTTGACACAGAAAGAGCATTCATGACCGAGCTAAACAACCTGGGTGGAAACAGACATGGCCCCATCCGCAAGCCCTGGGCTCCTCCCACTGCCTCTGCCTTCTGCACCGGCTCTTCTTCATGCCCATGTTCACAGCTGTTCTGCCTTCCTGATCTCTGTGCTTGCTTTAAGTCACAATGTCCATGATTTATAATTAAAGTTTATTTGATAGCTAAAATAAAATTTGCATTTTATTCCCTCATGCATAAGGTGAGATTTATGCATGCATAAATATCCATGAATATATATCCAATAAACATGACATATATGTGTACATGTATACACATGCATGCATGTATATATGTTTATGTGTGTGTGTGTGTGTGTGTGTGTGTGTGTGTGTAAATCCTACACTTAGACTTCTCCTTTTGGCCCAAACAAGAGAGACTTAAAGGAATCCATGCTACGC
This sequence comes from Capricornis sumatraensis, assembly GCF_032405125.1. NCBI lineage: Eukaryota > Metazoa > Chordata > Mammalia > Artiodactyla > Bovidae > Capricornis > Capricornis sumatraensis. The sequence goes on from NC_091080.1 coordinate 19,179,979, forward strand.
TAATGTTCTTTTGGGACATCCATAAGAGTAGTCTTTAGATCTAAGGTTTTTTCGAAAAGGCAAGAGGAACCAGAGATCAAATTGCCAACATCTGCTGGATCATGGAAAAAGCAAGAGAGTTCCAGAAAAACATCTATTTCTGCTTTATTGACTATGCCAAAGCCTTTTGACTGTGTGGATCACAATAAACTGTGGAAAATTCTGAGAAAGATGGGAATACCAGACCACTTGACCTGCCTCTTGAGAAATCTGTATGCAGGTCAGGAAGCAACAGTTAGAACTGGACATGGAACAACAGACTGGTTCCAAATAGGAAAAGGAGTACATCAAGGCTGTATATTGTCACCCTGTTTATTTAACTTCTATGCAGAGTACATCATGAGAAACACTGGACTAGAAGAAACACAAGCTGGAATCAAGATTGCTGGGAAAAATATCAACAACCTCAGATATGGAGATGACGCCACCCTTATGGCAGAAAGTGAAGAGGAACTAAAAAGCCTCTTGATGAAAGTGAAAGAGGAGAGTGAAAAAGTTGGCTTAAAGCTCAACATTCAGAAAATGAAGATCATGGCATCGGTCCCATCACTTCATGGGAAATAGATGGGGAAACAGTGGAAACAGTGTCAGACTTTATTTTTGGGGGGCTCCAAAATCACTGCAGATGGGGATTCCAGGCATGAAATTAAAAGACGCTTACTCCTTGGAAGAAAAGTTATGACCAACGTAGATAGCATATTCAAAAGCAGAGACATTACTTTGCAGACTAAGGTCCGTCTAGTCAAGGCTATGGTTTTTCCAGTAGTCATGTACGTATGTGAGAGTTGGAGTGTGAAGAAGGCTGAGCACCGAAGAATTGAGGCTTTTGAACTGTGGTGTTGAAGAAGACTCTTGAGAGTCCCTTGGACTGCAAGGAGATCCAATCAGTCCATTCTGAAGGAGATCAGCCCTGGCATTTCTTTGGAAGGAATGATGCTAAAGCAGAAACTCCAGTACTTTGGCCACCTGATGCGAAGGGTTGACTCATTGCAAAAGACTCTGATGCTGGGAGGGATTGGGAGCAGGAGGAGAAGGGGACGATCGAGGATGAGATGGCTGGATGGCATTAGTGACTCGATGGACGTGAGTCTGAGTGAACTCCGGGAGTTGGTGATGGACAGGTAGGCCTGGCGTGCAATTCATGGGGTTGCAAAGAGTCAGACACGACTGAGCGACTGAACTGAACTGAACTGAACTGAACTGAAAAAACCCTGTAGAGCAAGACTCCCATGTTTGGATGAATATGTATATTCAACCAAAATGTTTCAAATAAAAGATTTTTCTGGATTGGTTTTTCTTGTTAATAGAAAGAAATGTGGTACCTAAAATCAAATAGAAGATGGATCCCAAAAAGATTCTCTCTTAATTGTCTTTGGGAATTTCAATTACAATAAACAAAAAGAAGGAGCTAATCCTTGAGCCAACACTGCAACATCTGTGCAAAACTGTAATATGAAGTCTCATCTAATTTTAAAGGATAATCCTGTAGTGGGCAAATGATTGAAAGAACAGGCAGTTCAACATATAAATTGTCAGGCTGAAGGATAATCCAATTCTATCAAAAGATATTTCTTAGTTCTTCTAATTCTAATTTTCTGATTGCAGTTTATATACGATTTTTGTGAAATATCTGTTGTGATGATGTACTAGTTTAACTAGCAAAAAGTGTATACTTATGTTTATAACCTGAGAAAAGAGTAGTTTAAATATCATAGACCATATTTATTTTGTGAAAATGATGTGATTGTTTTAATATAGCAATCTGTGAATATAAAGAATTTGGGAAATCTTATAGATAGACCAAACACATGTCCAAATATAGAAAATCATATCCAATCATGCATAAGTGAAATCTGCTACCATCATTCATGAATGTTAAATGTCAGCAGTGATGGATATTTATACAGAAAAGGAAGAAAAGGTGGAACGGTGGCATTATGGATCAAAGTTTTTCAAAATAACATGAATATGTTTTGACAGAAGGGAGAAATAGTAAAATACTTTAAGAAAGATTAAAAAGTAAAAAATAGAAGGAATTTGTACCATGTTCTATAGGCCACAGTCTGGAGGTCAGCACAGTTATTTACTCAAGAGTGAGAATTATTTGTCAATTATATAGAGAATTGTTTTCCCACAAGGGTGCCAGAGGACCCATGGGGGGCCCTGGAGGAACCACAGAGTCACCAGTAGGTTAGTTTAGTTAATCATGTAAAACAGAAATGACTAATTTTTGACAATTCAGTGGACGCAACTTCTATTCATAGTTATCCCTTGGGTTAAAATTGATTTGAAGGTGGATGCAATTTCACCCCTTTTCATATAATTAAAATGTTAATACATTTATAAAATATGAATTTATAAGTAAACAGTATAGTCAAAGATGATCTTAAGTTTTAAAAGTGAAGTGCAGTCATGAAGTTCACAGTTTCAAAGTTCTATGCATATTTGTTTGATGGTGAAGAAAATGTTATCCTAAAAAATGCCTGAACCCATATCACCACAAATAAATTTTAAGGAGGGAAGTTATGTACATAAAATGTTCTTGATTTTTTTTTTTTTTTGTCTCTAGTTCTGGGTAGGATTTTGACAAGGAGGAATATTTAGTGAATCCATGTAAGTTAACCAGTGAGTTCAGGTACCTGTAACTATTACATTTTTATCCATAATTTATATAAACACAGAATGATTAAGCTGGATACTTTTCAAAAACTCTCCTAAAATCAATCCATCTTCTCAAAAACCCCATTATGTGATATAGTGTAATACTATACTTGCACATTTTGTTTTTAAAAAAAGAAGAAATTGAAATTTTAGTGAGTTTCAATTACTTGTCCAAAATGTCTTAGCAAATAAATGACAGTGTATTGAAACTCGTATTTCATTTAACCCAAAGGCTGTGTGTATGCATGCACGTTAAGTCACTTCAGTCATGCCCAACTCTTTGGACCCCATGAACTGTATCCCACCAGGCTCTTCTGTCGATAAGGTTCTCCAGGCAAGAATACTGGAGTGGGCAGCCATTCCCTTCTTCAGGAGATCTTCCCCACCCAGGGATCAAACCCTGCAATGACAGCAGATTCTTTACTACTGAGTAACCAGGGGAGATCTACTCAAAACAGAAATGCATACAATGTGCAATATGATAACTAAATTTGGAATTAACCACTTAAAGAGAATTACAAAAGCACGATGGTCTAAAAAGGAGTTGCAAACATTTTGGAAAAATTTGACATTGACAAATGCAGCAGTAGAAAATCCCCTTTTAACAATAAAAAAATGTGGTTGGACAATTTGGCACATTGTCATTCAACTTATTTGGGTTAGGGGACTTTGCTTCAGTGTTGCCTTACATGTGCTGTTAGCATTATATCCGAATAATTTTAGGACGTCTATGAACAGAGCAACTCAAATGTCCTATATAATTCAGTAATAAAAGTCATTTCATGAGGCAAAATTACTATGTAGATAGATGCCAGTGCATACGTTCAAGCATATGACAATAGTTTGCTTATCACATGAGGCAGCCGTTCCGATTCTAAAAGCAGCCATCACAGCCTTGCAGCTTAGATCTCTACATATCTCTCACAGCTAAGATGCCACCAACGACATAATTAATTTCCAATGATTCAGATAAGTCTATCAACTCAACAAATTTCCATTTTGTTCTATGAATAACCCCTTTGAATCACATTTCCAGAGCAAGGAAGGAAAAAAGCAAACTCGTTTTCCATGGTTATGCAAGTCACTGAGAGGATGTTGGTGAGGGTGGCAGTCAGGCTGAGAGCATGAATTGCTTAAAATCATTCCCACCAACAGGGGGTCAGAAGTAAACCAGTGTCTTGTTGCTAAGATAACAAAGATAAAATCTCCTATCTGGATATGAGAATGCAGCAATACCTTAATGAAACAAGTCTGTTCAGTAATGCTTTTCTTTCTTTTTAAACATACATAATGACAGATTTAGATACTGATGAGATCTCTAAGCTGTAAAACCATCAAGGATGCTATCAGTTTTCACAGACCTCCCAGAAGCTTTAGAGTCTTTTATTACCCAGGCAAAAAAAAGTGTTTTACTATACGCATTTTTTGGACCAGCCAGGGTAAGTGACTACAGCTGTGACAAGGAAGCCTGAAAACGGAGCCGCTTAAAACTCACAGGGCTTGCTGTGTCATTCATCACAATCAAAGCGAAGACCATCCAGCAACTCTTTCAAGGCAAGTGCTTTTTCCCTGTTTACCGAACATGCTGGAGTTTCCGAGATGCGCCAGCAAGTTTCATCTCACGTGAAACCTGGAATTAAAGCGAGATTCCATATTCCTAACAGTAAAATCCCCCTGGGGGAAAAAAAAAAACAATGGGAAAAGAGCATCAGTTTTTGAATGGAATGATTCTTATTTGCACCAATCACATGGAAAATAAATCTTTTTTTTTTTTTTAGCTTTGACATATTGCTCTTGAAATGTGTGAGTAGTTTATCCCCTCAGCATGTCCTCACTCCTAACATCACTTTAGGACTGTCATCTTGACTACCACCAAGTGGTACATGTGCTGCTTATTGAAGTACTGTAGATTCTCTTGTGAAAAATCAATTCAAAAGTTTACAACATCCAGAAACATATAGATGGCTAGAAAAGAATGAACTTCATTATATAATGATAGACCTTACACTATACAGAGTCTGAAAGAGATACACACCCCGGGACCATCATATTGATTTACTAGTAATAAATTCTGACTGTTATGGTTCTAGCTGGGCCGCAGCATTCAAGAGGTATAACTCTATTGATCATAACTAGTAAGTATCTTATCTGTAAATAAGTTATGCTGTTCCTGGTTGCTTGTATTAATCAATATTGGAAAGGCAGTAAAATAGGGTCAAACAATAGATATCACTGTGGTAGTCTGTGACTAGGAAAAAATACAGACGTATGAATAGGAAAGTTGAGATTTTAGATGCTTCCCCCCAAATCAGACATATAAATCATGTGGATAAACGTTTGCTATTGATGCAGCATTTTGAATACCCTAATATAAATTGTGATAATGAGTGCTTTGAGGCCATGAGATGACTCTTGGGGGGAGTGGGGAATGCATTTTCTCAGTTTGCTGGAATTTATTTCCAAGAAAAGGATCATATGCTGATTGACTGGGTTTCAGAATATAATCACACATAACTGGATCCTTTGTGCCCTGAATAATATGCTTCTATCCGCATTACTGTTTGTCATTTATGGCTGACTTTTGCTTCAGCTCCAAGAAACACTCCTTGCTCCCTTACTCACCTCACACTGATTCCCTTTTCCTTATTTAATGACTCTTAATGTCTGCATCACAGAATTTAGCATCTGTTAGAATTATGTATCAAAGTGTATACAAAGTCTTCTTCCTTTCTGTCTCTCCAGATAGATTATCCAACATCTCAATGTCAAGGACCAACACAATGCTAGGGATACAGAAGATGTTTTATAAATTCTTGCTCACGGAATTGATATGATATTCATTTAGGATGTCGATATCTTTATGTTCTTTGTTTTACACAAAAATAACCCTTCTAATGAAACTTTTATGACCTGCTCCTCCTTTAATCTGGAGGGATACTTACCATTAGTCTCAGGGGACAAATCCTTTTGGTTTTCTAAGTTTGAAAAGACCTCACTGTCTACTAACTCCCCAAAAGAAAAGCAAATGATCCGTTGGGCCACAAAACTAGGTTGCTCTCCTTCTCTAGTGTGTTTTCCCAGTGCCTACTCCAGCCTTCCTGGATTAGCACGTGTGCATGCATGCTAAGTCATGTCAGTCCTGGCCAGCTCTTTGAGACCCTATGGACCGCAGTCCGCCAGGCTCCTCTGTCCATGGGATTCTCCAGGCAAGAATACTGGAGTGGGTTGCTGTGCCCTCTTCCAGGGGATCTTCCTGACACAGGGATCAAACCTGAGTCTCTTAAGTATCCTGCCCTGGTAGACAGGTTCTTTACCACAGGGGCCATCTGGGAAGTCCAGATCAGCACACAGTGATCCCTAATAGGTATGTTTTTTTTTTTTTTTTTTTTTTCCTCCAAACCTCCTGAAGTATGACAAAGCAGTATAGAACTGGGAGTCTAGGAGTTAGACACAAAACTAATCCACCACCCATAACACACCAAACAAGGGATGACGATTGGAGAGTTAAAATTATATGAATTCCATATATACATATGGAAGTCAATACTTTATTCTTTCAGAGTTTAGATGGTTTTTCACCTAGATCTTCTGTTTAAGCCTTAACTTTCTATTTTCCTAGTTCTTGTTTCATATTTTCTGTAGTTTACTCTGTCTTTGAGGGTCTTTATGTTTGATGGCTCTTAGCTGCACTGGGTCTTCGCTGCAGCCCGTGGGCTTTCTCTAGCTGTGGGCACTGGCTTCTCTTGGTGCGGTACAGGGGCTGCTTTTTACTGTGTAGCGTGGGCTTCTCTAGCTGTGAAGCATGGGCCCTGAAGTGCATGGGCTCGGTAGTTGGGCACATGGGCCTCTCTAGTGATGACAAGAAAGCTTAGCTGCCCAGAGGCAAGTGGGGTCTTAGTTCCCCTAGAAGTGATCAGACTGTGTCCCCTGCATTGGAAGGCAGATTCTCAACCACTGTACCTACCAGGGAAGTCCTAGTCTTCCCAGCTTTTGCTTTAGGATTCTTACAATCTCAGCTAATCTCAAATGCTTACAATCTCAGAATTCTTACAATCTCTTCCTCCCTCTTTTTATACCTTCCTCAGAGCCACTCACATAATAATGGAGACCCTGCCCTGTCTTTCTCTTTGTGTTGTGAAAACATGCCAGGTTTCAGCCAGATGTTAATGTCATTGACCTTTCTGGCTTTCCCGCTGAAGGCTTCTAAAGGGGGTAAGTGAGTGCTGGTGTCAGGGAGCTTAGAAAACCCTGGGAAGCTGGGTGTAAGATTACTTTTTACTGGAAATGACCATAGCTTCTAGATTACATGGGGGGAAACATCCATCACCACCATGAGTATTCACTCTCAAAGGCAGTCTACTTCATATGAGGCATGCATCTTCATCCTTTTATGATGTCTCTAACCCTTTTCTTGAGAAATGAAAAGTGTATTCACAGATTCCCAAATCTGCGGTGACAGTGGAATCCAGTATTAATTGAGAATATCATTAACTCTATCTGAATGATCTGATATAAATGTTATTACTGTCATATTAATTTTTCTTGCCTTCCAGTGTTTTTTTCCTGATAGCAATGGAGGGTCCACCTCTATACCAATGCACAGCCTTTATCATGTCATTCTCCAAGGCAAAATCCCTGAGGCTTACTGCTTCTATCAGTATCATCAATCTTTTCAAGATTGTTCACTATCTGACTTCAATGTACATTTTTCCATAGTGTTTCTCTCTAAAAGCCTGGCCACACATTTCTTTACTCTTCCGTGAATACTTCATACTCATGCCACCCACTGCATTATTGCTGCCTTAGATCTTCATGCAGTGATGGTTTTGCTTGCTGCTACTTGTCTAAAGCTTACTCATTCTGTTAGTTTCACGTTATCCTATATCCTCTATAAACAATGTGGAGTTTAAGGGGGAAACGTCACTATTTCCTATTGTACTAATTTCTAATATTTCTAGATAGAAAGTCACGCATCACATATTCCATCTTGCATCCTTGCTTAAGGGAGAAGGCAATGGCACCCCACTCCAGTACTCTTGCCTGGAAAATCCCATGGGCAGAGGAGCCTGGTGGGCTGCAGTCCATGGGGTCGTGAAGAGTCAGACACGACTGAGAGACTTCACTTTCACTTTTCACTTGCATGCATTGGAGAAGGAAATGGCAACCCACTCCATTGTTCTTGCCTGGAGTATCCCAGGGACGGTGGAGCCTGGTGGGCTGCCGTCTATGGGGTCGCACACAGTCAGACACGACTGAAGCGACTCAGCAGCAGCAGCATTTTTGCTTAAATGTTTCCTACCATTCATTCCTCTTTGAAAGCAAGATTAGTTCCTTTCACCAAGGAAATGCTTTGGTTTTTCTTTTCTTTTCTTTCCTGATTTTGTAGTACTCATGTGTTCAGTGAAACAAAATATTAAGCAGTCAATACTTAAAGATTGTTGCTGCTAGCTCTGTGCTACGCCGAGATCCGTGACCTCTGGAGGAGAGGATTTCCATCCAGGGTCAGAGACCAGGCTTGACCACTGGAGCTTTTTGTTTAAGAGAATTTTGTTGAAGTATAACAGAGCTAGAGAAAGCTTCTGACGTAGACATCAGAAGGGGGCAGAAACAATGCCCCCTTGCTAGTTCTTAGCGAGGTGTTTTATGTCTGTTAGAAAGGTATTAATCAAATAAGAGAGACACCTCTAGGCTGAGGGAGTTTCACCAGGCCCCTCTCCCACAATACGCATTTTTGAGATAGGATGGCAGGAGGTGTGTCATCCCTTTTCATAAAACAATCGAGATGAATACTGGTTTGTTGAACCATTATCAGCCCAAGGTTTGAGAAAAGAAAAAATGTCAGTCTTAGGCAGAACCATTTTGAAGAAAGACAGATTCCAAAGCAAATACACAGTTTCATTAACATAGCTTAAGAAAAACATTTCCACAAAAAAAACAGATCGGTTAGCTCAAGGCAGTGCCAGGTGTCCTCGACACAGAACTAAAAGAGCCTCTTTTAATTTTGTGTAGAGACGGAAAAAAAACGTCTGCCACTGGCAGTTTATTTTCCCCTGCGGCTTGGGGACCTCTCCCCTTCCTACCTGCTACCCTTTCAATACTAGATAAATTCAAATGCATTTAATACTGCAAAAGGTCTACCCTAGTTCAACTACTTTTTCTCTACAACTTCTCTTCATTCACTTAAAAAGAAACATTTACATATCTATTCTCCAGTGCCCTATTAAAATATATTAGAGCAGTGCTGCTCAAAGTTTAGACTGTGCCCCTTCATACATCCATGAGCTGCTTCACATCGGTTCAAAGTAACGTAAGGACAGAAACTGAGAAAGAAAGCATTTGCAGACTTTTTCAACAATTTGACAGAGTAATTTCACATCTGTTTAATTTAGCAATACTAAAAACTAAACCTGGGCCTTGAGTTCTGTATGTTTTGTTTCATTTCACTTTCATAGGAGCTATGTATAAGATAGTATATCAGTTCAGTTCAGTTCAGTCGCTCAGTCGTGTCCAACTCCTTGCGACTCCATGAATCGCAGCACACCAGGCTTCCCTGTCCATCAACTCCTGTCCTCCAACTGTTGGAGTTCACTCAGACTCACGTCCATCGAGTCAGTGATGCCATCCAGCCATCTCATCCTCTGTCGTCCCCTTCTCCTCCTGCCCCCAATCCCTCTCAGCATCAGAGTCTTTTCCAATGAGTCAACTCTTCACATCAGGTGGCCAAAGTACTGGAGCTTCAGCTTTAGCATCATTCCTTCCAAAGAAATCCCAGGGCTGATCTCCTTCAGAATGGACTGGTTGGATCTCCTTGCAGTCCAAGGGACTCTCAAGAGACTTCTCCAACACCACAGTTCAATAGCATCAATTCTTTAGCGCTCAGCCTTCTTCACAGTCCCACTCTCACATCCATACATGACCACAGGAAAAACCATAGTCTTGACTTGACGGACCTTAGTCGGCAAAGTAATGTCTCTGCTTTTGAATATGCTATCTAGGTTGGTCATAACTTTTCTTCCAAGGAGTAAGTGTCTTTTAATTTCATGGCTGCAGTCCCCATCTGCAGTGATTTTGGAGCCCAAAAAAATAAAGTCTGACACTGTTTCCACTGTTTCCTCAACTATTTCATGCTACTGCTACTGCTAAGTCACTTCAGTCATGTCCGACTCTGTGCGACCCCATAGATGCCAGCCCACCAGGCTCCCCCATCCCTGGGATTCTCCAGGCAAGAACACTGGAGTGGATTGCCATTTCCTTCTCCAATGCATGAAAGTGAAAAGTGAAATGGAAGTTGCTCAGTCATGTCCGACCCTTAGCATGGACTGCAGCCTACCAGGCGCCTCCATCCATGGGATTTTCCAGGTAAGAGTACTGGAGTGGGGTACTATTGCCTTCTCTGATATATTTCCTAGTAGGGATCATATAGTATATAGTAGGGATTTAGTGTAGTATATAGTAGGGATTCTCCAGAGAAGCAGAAACTACAAAATATATACATATGTGTGTATGTTTATATATATATATAATCTCAGAAATGCATTCCTTATTATAAACAATGGACTTGGGAGATTATGAATGGGTACAATCCCAAGATCTGCAGAGTAAGTCAGCATGGGGGAACTAGCTGGGAATACTCTGTCAAGCTCAAATGAAAGCATGAAGATTAGAAAGAAATTCAGAATCATGAGATATTGGCTGGTACATGAGAAAACAAGGATTGGTAATAAGATCAGAAGACATCTTTTGCTCATCAGGGAAGGCATCCATGCTGTAGTAGCCAGTGTAACTCAGAATCATTCAACTACATCATTCTGCTGTTTTAAAGGACAAATGTGTAGAGGGTACACTGTGCAATTGCAATATTGGAATGTTTTAGAATTCTTTTATCTGAGCTAATCAAAGAATTAATGGGAAAATATACAACAATGTTTTCTGTAATAAGATAGTAGGAAATATATTTATTTTTCACTATGGCATTACAGGTACTCAAGGCTCATCTTATATGAATTTCCGATTTTCATTAAGAACGACATCTTCTTAAAAGACATCAGATTCTCATGGTATTTTAAAGCAAAACAAGCTCATCTCTCTTCTTAGATATTCTTGAAAATTGTGGTTAATAATCTTTGAGATCTATGAAATACTTTTTGAAAAATCTAACGTAGGGATGGAATTTGAATATACTAACATTTATGGAGACAAATATTTTCCAGGCACTAGGCAAGTATCTGAGTACTTCATATATAATTTAAATTAGACCTTACAAGCAGCCTATGAGGTAATCATTCTTAGCTTCATTTTACAGAGGAATACGTTAAAGTTCAGGCTTCTCAGGTGGCTCAGTGGTAAAGCATCTGCCTGCAGTGCAGGAGACACGGGTTCAATCCTTGGATTGGGAAGATCCCCTGGAGAAGGAGATGTCAACCCACTCCAGTATCATTGCCTTGAAAATCCCACGGACAGAGGAATCTGTTGAGTTACAGTGCATGGGGTCACAAAAGAATTGGACGTGACTTAGCAACTAAACAACAACAAAGTTCAGAAAGTTAAACACCTTGTTGATAGTCACTCAAATATTAAGTGCCAAAATCAGGATTTGCATCTGGATCAACATAACACCAGTGCCATGCTCCTTGCAACAGTGAAAGGGGGGTGGGAGTGGGGGCTAGAATGACACAGAGGCAGGGAGGGAGGAGGGGAGAGGGGGAGAAAAGAGGGAGGGGGGCAGAGGGCAAGGATGAGACAGAGAGGCCACCTTCAGACACACGTTCACAATTTACAGCTCCCAGCTGCCGACCCGATTCCGTGCAAAGAAAGATAAGATTACAAGATTCTCCAAGCCGAATCATCTGAATGCATTTCAAATTGGCCTGCAGTTACACAGCATTCTGACGGGGCTGAGTGAAATGGTTGTCACCTGGTGAGAATCGACTTCTGATTCCCCTTAGAGAGCTGGCGAGCTTTGAAATGTTTTTGCTCGGTGTGTGTGAGAGAATGGAGAGGCGTTTCCTATCTTGAATCCGACATGCTGTTGTCCTGTTGATATACAATCTTATCATCATGAGTGAGCATGAGAGAAGGGGTCTGTCCTCTACGCCTGGCTGCTTTAACGTGGGACTGAGGTGGTGTTTTATCACCACTCTAAGAAGGCATCATCATTTAGGTATATAAGAATTACTCAGGTAAACTTCAGTCTAGTTAAGGCCGAAAGGCGTGTGCATCCTATAAATCAGTGAGGGAGTCCTTCCCATTTTTTTAGCTTCTGCAGTACGCTCCTCGGTAAGTTTAAAAAAAAAAAGAATAAAGGCAATATACCTAGGTGAAATGAAAGGAGACAGCTGACTGATGATAGGGGTTCCAGTTCTCACCAATAAATTTTATCTTGAGCTATTTCATAATGCTTTTTCTCGCCATGTGTATTTATTGACAGTTGCATACAGCCCTTGCTCTGGTTATCATCAAAGCATTGAATATATTAAGAAACCTATCTCAGACCGACAGAGTTTCTAAAGGTTGAAAGAGGTCTATTTAAGCAAAAAACATCATTTTTGAACTTAAGCTTCTGCTGTCAAAGCATTGATAACAAGTGGGAATTTGCTTCACTTTTATTTGCATAAGGATAGGACTCACTGTTATTCCAAAGACCTATTATTTGGGAAATAGAGAATCAAGGGAAACAAGAAATAGCAATCACTCTTTAACTTAGGTTTGGTTAAAGAACAAACAATTTATTTGATAGAGTGGACCTAAGCCTGTTCAAAATTGTTATCTAAGGGATGTTAACCTAATAGCTGCTTTTATTTGGGTAAAAGTGAATTGGTTTTCTGCTGTATTATTTAGCCAAGACTTGATGATGTATCTTTTTACAACAGCGTAGCTAAGTAAACAATGAACCATAGTCAATAAAACATGGAAGTCAGAGCTAGAAATCAACTAACAATCCAAACCCCATCTGTTAAACACCAGCTGAAGTACAATATAATTTAGCATTTACCACTTAGTAGCTGCAAATCTTTTCAGAAGATGGTATTGTCATCATTTATCTTGAGTAATCATCTTCTAGTATTTGGCAGTAAGAATGTTTTCTGAAAACCTAAAGTTTCCTTCCATGTTCATACATGGAAACAGTGGCAGACTTTATTTTCTTGGGCTCCAAAATCACTGCTGATTTGACTGCAGTCAAAAAAGAGATGCTTGCTCCTTAGAAGAATGCTATGACAAACTTAACATATTAAAAAGCAGAGATACCACTTGAATGGCAAAGGTTTGTTTAGTAAAATTTATAGTTTTTTGAGTAGTCATCTATGGTTGTGTGAACTGGATGATAAAAAAGGCTGAATGCTGAAGAACTGATGCTTTCAAACTGTGGTGCTGGAGAAGACTCTTGGACAGTATGGCGATCAAACCAATCAATCCTAAAGGAAATTAATCCTGAATATTCACTGAAAGGACTGATGCTGAAACTTTCAATGAAAGTTGAAGCTCTAATACTTCAGCAACCTGAAGCAAACAGCCAACTCACTAGAAAAGTCCCTGATACTGGAAAAGATTGAAGGCAGGAGGAGAAGGGGACAAAAGAGGATGAGATGGTTGGATGGCATCATTGACTCAATGGACATGGTTTGAGCAAAGTCTGGGAGACAGTGAAGGACAGGCAGTCCATGGGGTTGGGAAGAGCTGGACACAGCTGACTGAACAACAGCAATCAATTAGTTTGCTTGGGCTGTTGAAACAAAGTATCACAGACTGGATGACTTAAACAACAGAGGTTCCTTTTCTCTTCCTTCTAGGGGCTGGAAGTCCAAGATCAGTGTGCCAGTAAGGCTTGGTTCTCCCTGGGTCACTCTTGACTTGTAGACAGCTCCCTCCTCACTGAGCTCTCACCGGGCCTTTCCTCTGTGCAGGCCCATCCCTGGTGTCTCTTTCTATGCATCCTAATCTCTGCTTATAAGGACACCAGTCAGACTGAATCAGGCTCACTCACACGGCCTCATTTTAACTTGTCTATTTAAAGGTCAAATCTTGATATAGTGGGGATTAGGACTTCATCATATGAATCAGGTGGGGGTGGGAGATCACAATTCAGTCCATAGCCCCCCTATTCGTTATCTATTTTGTGATTTAATCCTAGTGGATATGCCCTTCTTTGTATTCATCTCTGTCAAAGAATTCTACATCTTTATTTTTTTATTTAAGGTGAATCTTTATCATTTCTTCTTATCTTCACATTTCCCCATTTTAAAGACATGTAAATGATTAATTATAATAGATTATCTTGTACAGATAGGGGCTTCAAAGTAGAACATAGAAATAATTAAAATGGATATTTGGTAAATACCAAATGGTAAAGTGTTGAAATTAACTTGAGATCATAGAATGATCTTTGTTATCTTAGGGTAGGAAAGAATTTCTAACGAGAAAACATCAAAGCAAACAGAAAAGGTAAAATACTGAAAATTAGATTACAACAAATGCTTAAAATTTTGTGCTCATTTAAAAAGTATTAGGATCAAAAACAGCAGACAATATATTGAAAAGCTATTTTTCCAAGACCTAATTTAACTTATATGCAGAGTGCATCATGTGAAATGCAGGGCTGGATGACTCACAACCTGGAGTCAAGATTGCTGGGAGAAATATCAACAATCTCAGATATGCACAGGATACTACTCTAATGGTGGAAAGTGAAGAGAAACTAAGGAGCCTCTTGATGAGGATGAAAGAGGAGAGTGAAAAAGCTGGCTTAAAACTCAACATTAAAAAAATTAAGATCATGGCATCTGGTCCCATCACTTCATGGCAAATAGATGGGGAAAAAGTAGAAATAGTGACAGGTTTTATTTTCTTGGGCTCCAAAATCACTGTGGATGGTGACAGCAGCCATGAAAAAGACACTTGCTTCTTGGAAGAAAAGCTATGACAAAACTAGACAGAGTATTAAAAAATGGAGAAATCATTTTGCTGACAAAGGTTTGTATTATCAAAGCTATGATTTTTCCACTAATCATGTACAGCTGTGAGAGTTGGACCATAAAGAAGGCTGAGCACCAAGGTATTGATGCTTTTGAGCTGTGGTGTTGGAGAAGACTCTTGAGCATCCCTTGGCCTCCAAGGAGATCAAATCAGTCAATCCTAAAGGAAATAGACCCTGAATATTCACTGGAAGGACCAGTGCTGACACTGAGATTCCAATACTTTGGTCACCTGGTTTGGAGAGCTGACTGATTAGAAAAGACCCTGATGGTGGGAAAAATTGAAGGCAAGAGAAGGAGTGACAGAGGATGATATGATTGGATCGCATCATCAACCCAGTGGACATGAGCTTAAGCAAATGTCAGGAGACAGTGAAGGACAGGGAACCTGTCATGCTGCAGTTCATGGGATCACAAAAATTCAGATGTGACTTAGCGACTGAACAACAGCAACAACAAAAATGATAAGGGGACTTACTTGTATGTGGAATAAGCAATGAACTTCTGCATATTAGCTTGTGTGTATCAGTTTATTAGAAAAAAAATGGAACTTTCAATTCATAAAAGAGGAAAAAAAAGCTAACAATCACATTTCAGACATGCTCAAATTCATTTATTAATTTAATAATTAAACAATTGAGAATGAAAGCATGTCACTTTAAATCTATTAGAAAGCTGGATAATTGCAAGTGTTAGTAAGGATGTGAGGATGACAGAATGTTGATGTACCCTTAGTTGAGAGACAAGATTGGCATCTCCATTCTGGAGATCAAATTACTTATAATTTGTAGGGATAAGCACAGTCTGTAACCCAACAGTGCCACTCCTAGGAGATTCTTGTAGAGATTTCTAATGCAAACAAACAAAAGTATTTGTGACAGCATTCTTGTGAGTTTAGGGAATTAGAGTTAATCATGGTGTCCATCACTGTCAGAATGGATAAGTAAAGTATAATTAATACACTCCGTGGAATTCAAGTAGAAGTCATAAGCAATGGAATATATCTGCACATAAAAACATGAAGGGAATTTCAAAGTTTAATGCTTGGTGGAAAACGGTAAGACAAATGAGATATATGACATAGTCAATTTATGTGCATTAAAATACATGCCCACAAAACAACAGTACACATTTCATGAAAACGCATAGGAAACTTGCCGATGGATACAGGAGGAGAAGGACCATCAGCTTTAAAGGGAAAAGAAAATATAATGAGCATAGATCAGAAAAGACGAGTGTAATCAACAGAACTCTATGCACTAAAATATAAAAGAAGGGATAGAATTTCTAAGAAATCTTGCAGAGTTGAGTTCATACTTGGGAGAATGCCTTTACAATAACATATAAACATTTTCTGGAATCAGCACATTTTCTCTAAAAGATCTTTAAGTGAAATTGTGATCATTATAACCTTCTGGGAAAGAGATAGTTTTAATAGATGAGTCTTTTGGCTTCTTCTTATTCACACTGAAGCTTCCATCCAGTCACACCCACAACCTAGAGCTCTTGATTAACACTCAACCTTTACTTGTTTTCTGACAATAGCCTTTGAGTTTCATTTCTTTACTTAATAATAGAGACTTTTTCATTTCCTCTCATTTTCACTTTGCCTTTATAATTCAGTTAAAGTCACTCAAAATCAATTCAGAATTAATTTATTTTGTGATACTTTTTTTTTTTTTTTTTTGAGTTAAGTTGAAGATGTGAAAAAGAATACAATTCAGACTACAAAACTTGGTATCTCATCCCTGGTTAGTTCTTCAAGCACCCTTTTCTTCCAAGAAATTCTGACAAATTAAAGAAACAGATCTCAATTGTACCCAACATAGAAATAAATTTAAAAGCCCATTAGGAAATAATTTGTGGGTGAAACTGCTTCACCATGTTTCTAATTTTTTTTTTTTTCCTTCACATGCTATCCAAGGAGTATTTTTCCTTAAATACAAATTTGTTTCTTCATACCTTCATGTACCTTTAAAGTTCTTCTTTGCTTAGGGAGCAAAGACCAGAGCTTGGCTTCTGATATTCATTGCTTTAACCAATCCAATCTTCGTTTCTAGTTCTAACCTCAAAGCAGATCTCAATTCAGAATTCTCAGAAAAGGAAAATTCTCACATATACCCTAATGATGTGTATTCTATTTTATATGTGGCTTTTCTCTATCTGATAAAAACAAGGAGATGTCATCAACTCATTATGTTTCCTCCTCTTCTTAGAGATATTTCTTCAGTGGAAATTCATAGTTCCTTATTTTGTTTGAGTATCATAATTTGTTTATTATGCTTTTGCCTTGTTTCTGGTATTACACATATGAATATAGTTGTTTCCAGCTTCATTTAAAAATTCAACTATTAAAGGGTAGACTGTGCATGCTCAGTGGCTTCAGTCATGTCCAACGCTTTGTGACTTCATGGACTGTAGCCCAGCATGCTCCTCTGTTCATGGGACTTCCCATGCAAGAATACTGTCCTCCCCCAGGGGATCTTTTCAACCCAAGAATCAAACCATAGTATCTCCTGCACGGCAGGCAGATTCTTTACTGCCGAGTCACCAGGGAAGTCCTAGAGGTGACAATGCTTTTACAATTTCTGAGTAACCCCTCCTCCCATCTCCAGTTCTCATTCTGCTTTCTGCATACCATAAATGTTCAGTGAGTACTGGTTGACTTGAAATGACAAAAGCTTAAATAATTTTATAAATTTTTTTCAGAAATTAGATTCTAAATTCCTATAGCTTCTAATCATACTAATTAGGTTACTTATTACAATAGAGTTAACCAAACTCACAGATGTCTTATGTGTTGATTATGGTGAAGAAAACACAACTAAGAACTTTTAGTACAGTTAAGAAGATATTGACAAGAATAGCTATGTTCTGGGGTAAGGAACGTACTGTGGTATGGATTGCCCTCACTGGAAGCAATGACAACAGCCCTAAGGATGTAAATACCACACTACCAACCAGCCCTCAGCTGGTAATTTAGTGATAATATTTATCTAGAACTTGCCATTTACTAAGTGCTTGTATACAATAATGGAATCTTTTAAAAACTGTACAAGTAGGTACTATTGTAAGTTACCCCTCTTCTACACATGATAAAATTAAGACCAAGAAAGTTTAAGTAATTTCCCATTGTCATAGATCTCATGCTCATTTGCTTTAGTCATATCTGACTCTTTGTGACCCCAGGGATTGCAGCCTGTGAGGCTCTTTTCTCCAGGGGATTTTCCTGGCAAGAATACTAATGGGTTGCCATGCCCTCCTCCAGAGGATCTTCCCTACCCAGCGACTGAAACTATGTCTCATATCTACCTGCATTACTGAATCTCCTGCATCTCTTCACTGCTAAGCCACTGGGGAAGCCCAAGCTGGGCCATGAGTCCAGGGAATAGTATCTCCTTGTCTATGCTCTTAAATTCCACATATATTTGTTCCCATGATGTAATCCTGACTCTGATTCCCAATATACAGTATCAGATCAATCGCATTCTAGTGGACACTTTTGAGGTGACTTCTTCCACTAAGAATATATACTTCCCTGCACCCAAGGGCTTCATGAAAAAGGAAGACAGGGAGGAGAAAAAGGGTCCTTTTTGAAACAGGAGAAACATCCTTAGTTTGATGCTTTAACTTTAAAATTATGACTTAGAATTCAAAAGAAACTGAGAATGCAAAATTTGAAAAATGAGAGGACTGAGGTACTACTTGACAAGTTGAAATCTTTCAACCCCCTACACTCTATTCTATAAGTAGAAAGGAAGGCTAATAAAAAGTGACATAAGTTATAGAAAGCAAATAACATTACCCTTCCACACATCTGGACAAGAATATGAATCACATCCCCTTCTGTTCACTGCACATACCTATTATATGAAATAGGTGATGATAACCATCAAGTCACACATTCACTGTATTGGGTATGATTCTTATTTCACAAATTTCACTCTGCAGGAAATATCAGAATTTTTTTTTAACTTTAAATTAAATCTATTTGACCCTAAGCCTTAAAGTCCTTTGATTCTTTTTTTTTAATTAATTTTTTTATTTAATTTTAAAATCTTTAATTCTTACATGTATTCCCAAACATGAAACCCCCTCCCACCTCCCTCCCCATAACATCTCTGTGGGTCATCCCCATGCACCAGCCCCAAGCATGCTGTATCCTGCGTCAGACATAGACTGGCGATTCAATTCTTACATGATAGTATACATGATAGAATGCCATTCACCCAAATCATCCCACCCTCTCCCTCTCTCTATGAGTCCAAAAGTCCGTTATACACCGCTGTGTCTTTTTTCCTGTCTTGCATACAGGGTCGTCATTGCCATCTTTCTAAATTCCATATATATGTGTTAGTATACTGTATTGGTGTTTTTCTTTCTGGCTTACTTCACTCTGTATAATCAGCTCCAGTTTCATCCATCTCATCAGAACTGATTCAAATGAATTCTTTTTAACGGCTGAGTAATACTCCATTGTGTACATGTACCAAAGCTTTCTTACCCATTCATCTGCTGATGGACATCTAGGTTGTTTCCATGTCCTGGCTATTATAAACAGTGCTGCGATGAACATTGGGGTACATGTGTCTCTTTCAATTCTGGTTTCCTCGGTGTGTATGCCCAGCAGTGGGATTGCTGGGTCATAAGGTAGTTCTATTTGCAATTTTTTAAGGAATCTCCACACTGTTCTCCATAGTGGCTGTACTAGTTTGCATTCCCACCAACAGTGTAGGAGGGTTCCCTTTTCTCCACACCCTCTCCAGCATTTATTGCTTGCAGATTTTTGGATCGCAGCCATTCTGACTGGTGTGAAGTGGTACCTCAGTGTGGTTTTGATTTGCATTTCTCTGATAATGAGTGATGTTGAGCATCTTTTCATGTGTTTGTTAGCCATCCGTATGTCTTCTTTGGAGAAATGTCTATTTAGTTCTTTGGCCCATTTTTTGATTGGGTCATTTATTTTTCTGGAATTGAGCTGCATAAGTTGCTTGTAAAACTATAAAACACTGATGAAAGAAATCAAAGAGGACACTAATAGATGGAGAAATATACCATGTTCATGGGTTGGAAGAATCAATATAGTGAAAATGAGTATACTACCCAAAGCAATTTACAAATTCAATGCAATCCCTATCAAGCTACCAGCCATATTTTTCACAGAACTAGAACAAATAATTTCAAGATTTGTATGGAAATACAAAAAACCTCGAATAGCCAAAGCAATCTTGAGAAAGAAGAATGGAACTGGAGGAATCAACTTGCCTGACTTCAGGCTCTACTACAAAGCCACAGTCATCAAAACAGTATGGTACTGGCACAAAGACAGACATATAGATCAATGGAACAAAATAGAAAGCCCAGAGATAAATCCACACACATATGGACACCTTATCTTTGACAAAGGAGGCAAGAATATACAATGGAGTAAAGACAATCTCTTTAACAAGTGGTGCTGGGAAAACTGGTCAACCACTTGTAAAAGAATGAAACTAGATCACTTTCTAACACCGCACACAAAAATAAACTCAAAATGGATTAAAGATCTAAATGTAAGACCAGAAACTATAAAACTCCTAGAGGAGAATATAGGCAAAACACTCTCAGACATAAATCACAGCAGGATCCTCTATGATCCACCTCCCAGAATTCTGGAAATAAAAGCAAAAATAAACAAATGGGATCTAATTAAAATTAAAAGCTTCTGCACAACAAAGGAAAATATACGCAAGGTGAAAAGACAGCCTTCTGAATGGGAGAAAATAATAGCAAATGAAGCAACTGACAAACAACTAATCTCAAAAGTCCTTTGATTCTAGTGGAAGGAAGACAGGTTGATTTCATGATCTGTTACCCATGCAGACAGTCCTTAATCCTCCTCCAGAACCTTTTCTTTTTTCTTTTTCTTTCATCCCCAACCTCTAGCCAAAAAAAGGTCAATTTCCCCTCTTCCATCTCATTTTAGGATGTTTAATAGATTACTTTCTGAGATCTGGCAAGTGTGGATAGATTGATGACTTGCTGGCTTGGTAAATCTTTTATTAGTATTTCAAAGTGATGAAAAATTTTATACTAATTTCTTGGATAAAAATATGGATTCTTCCAAATAATGGACAGATCTGGCAAAACTGGGTTTCAGTCCCCCTTGATAGCACCACTGCCCCATCAAGATGAGCCTTACAAGCTTCAGTCTCCCGCATCAGTACCGAGTGTCTGCCAGGACACTAATCTGACGGTCACCACTTATCATCATATTGCGCTACTGTTCTTGTATGGACTTCACTAGTGGCTCAGCAGTCAAGAATCTGCCTGCAATGCAAGAGATTGGGGTACAATCCCTGGGTTAAGAAGATCCCCTGGAGGAGGAAATGGCTATCCACTCCAGTATTCTTGCCTAGGAAATCCCATGGACAGAGGAGCTAGGGCTACAGTCCATGGAGTTTCAAGAGTTGGACTTGACTTAGTGACTAAAACACCCCTCCTTGTATAACAGAAAGACTTTCATTTGGCCAGGTCATTTTTGACCTGAAAGGACATGATGTTCCCCTCAGGTTGACTAAATTTGAGACCTCTCCCTGACTATTGGTCTCTGAACTCTCATTTCTTTGGGGTATAATAGAAACCTTGCACTTGTGAATTCTCTATCTGTCCCTTTGGAGGTAAAGCTTCTCTCAGGATCTTGGTAGTTTTACAGCCCATAAAGGTCTTTCTCAAGGACTGAAGAGGCCTACTTTTGAAATGTAGTCATCAAAAGAATTAGTGTTCCTAACTCTCATTCTCTGTGGGATGCTAGAGCCTAATTTTGATAACTTACAATCAACAAACACAGATGGTCTAATCACATAGCTCAGCCTCCCCATCACATCCTCTTGTGTATTTTCATTAGTTCGTCCCACTTTTTATTTCAGCAAAAATGAGTTCAGTCTCTCCATCCTATTACAACAGTTTTGACCCTTTGGTAATAATCTTGAGTAAAGTTTTCTTTTCCTGTTTAACTCTGTTTGCTGTAATGTTTCTTTGATAATATCAAAACAGGAAAAGAAAAATGAATTAAATTTTAAATTATAAAGAAAATGGAAGAATACTCTTTAGTGAAAGTAAAGACTGTTCCTGCAGAAGTGAACATGGAACCAAGTCGAGCCTATGTGGAAAAAATTAAAGCCAGTCTGCTTTGTTCACTTAGGTGCTGCCAAGCTCTGTCGGTATTTGAATCTGTGACCCCTGGTTTGTACTTTCACAAAAGCCAGAGAGAGAGGTTATTTTCAAATACCTTCTGCTGGAGGCCCTGAACAGCCCCTGAGGCAAAGAAACACAAAGCCCTACTCAGAGTGGAAGGAAAAATGCAGAGCATAAAATACAATGAACTCTTACTCTTTCCAATTCTTCCAGAGCAGAGAAAACACAACACAAACGAAGTTTCCAATAAATTATCCTGCCACATAGTGTTAGTAAAGCATAGCGTTTCTTCGCTCATCTTCCTTGCATTTTGTGTCTCTGATTACCAAGAGGGATCTGTCACTAGCTTGCTTTTCCTATTTTGTAGTTTTTAATAAAGATAGGGCACTTTGATTTTTATTTTGATCTGTAGGATTTAAATGACAATATGATGAGGTAAAAAGCAATTTGAAATACTTTGAAATGTACTAAGATTCCTGGATGAAAGGGACTGGATAAATACTGATTCTTTTCAAGACCAACAGGCACTTGAATTTTTTCTGTGATTTGTAAAATTGCCTCCTGCCCTGGTTGTTAATCTCCCTGGAACTCTGCATACTATTTTCCACTAATCCTTTTTGTAGTGTCGTATTAATTTACATTTGCTATTGCTAAAGGTGTTCTCCAGAAAAGGATGATAAATCACACATATTTTCCGATTTATCATACTCATCACTCAAAGTACATTTACTCAACTTCCAACATATGGAATTTATTCTAATGCTTTGGGTTCAAAACTGCCCCAGTAGGTCACAGCATATTAACTTCATCATTTCTATGAGTTGGCATAGCGCTTGAGTTATCCTAAGCACATGTCTGAAATTGTTTCTCAAAAGGGAAGATCATTATACTACTTCAAGTCATCTTTATTTATGGAAAAGCTACTTGGAAGGTCATAACACAGCAAATTATCTCATGCTCATCCTTAAGATTTTTTTTTTTTTTTTTCCCAAATTTAAGTCATCCTTCCACACTCTGTTTCTTCAAGACACATGCTTGGAAGCAATACATCCTAATTCTGGGAGACTGGACAGTCCTTTCTTATCTAACTATCTTCTCATTATTAATAGATGCTTGAGTATTGTAATTAATTCATTAAGCACATAAACTGGAATTCAGGTACCTTTCAAATCTGTTGTATAGAACAATTTGACTTTACATTGTATTCCCTTTGTTTACATTGTATAGGATTTAAAGTCCAGAAGTAAATTCAACTCACTAGAGCCCACATCACCTGAAAACAGAGTATCTGCTCTAATCAACTGAAGACAATTGTATTTGCCAAGGTAAACACTAATATATATTTCTTCTTCTCTTTTCAAATGTTTAGTCTTAAGCAGCAAACTAGTATTGTTCTGTAGGATGTATTATGGGGAGTTTATTACATTTAATAACTTCAACATTTACCTTAAACTTTAATTAGAGACAACTAATAAAATGATTTTCAGCACTTTTTATCTTTAAGCTACAGTGGCTAATAGGTATCATTGTTTTCTAATATTTAACTGTAAGTCTAACTGTTTTCTTAAATTAATCCAAAATTTCTATTATAACAAATCATTTTGAGTATTTAAATATACACAGCCTTTAGTTATACACTTTTTAAAGTATAGGACATTTCAAGAAGGACTATTCAGAGATAAGCCATCTGCAAACACTATAAAATATTGTATTAAACATTATTTAAAAGCAGATATAAATGTGAATGTCCTGATAGTTTATCTATTCTGATGCTCTTGAAAACAGATTTGTTTTGTGTTAAAATTCAAATAGTAATGTGTGACAAGGAGATTTTTAGTCCTCAAAAATTCAAGGCATCTCAAGTAAGAATTATAAATACTGAAAACATAGGAGGAGAGGATTTTTACTAATGGCTTTAATTCACAGGTCTCCATCTATCAGAAGGGCAAATTCAAACCTTGGATTCAAACCTTTTTTTTCTTTACTGTTTGATATAAATATATCAGATATGATAATTTTAAAACAAATCAAATAACATTGCTAATAACATAAATTTATATTTTTAAACTAAATAAGTGAATTTTAATTTATAAAGATGCTTAATGTCTATATATTGCTCATCTTATGTATTCTTTTAGTTTTCATCTCTGTTGTCCAAATTTCCCTAAAAAAGAAGCACTAGGCCTTTAGGCATGGAAAAGGATGGGAGATGGGAGGGAGTTTCAAGAGAGGGACATATGTATACTGATGGTTAATTCATGTTGCTGAACAGAAACCAACAATATTGTAAAGCAATTATCTTCCAATTAAAAATGAATAATTTCTTTAAAGTCAACAACAAAACCCACAATTTATACTTTTATTTTCATGTTGATTTTAAATAATCACAGATTCCAAATTATTAAAAAGAAATAAGTTGAAACTAGCAAAGCCTTCAACCAACCGTGGTCAAAATAACAAATGACTGAAAGATGATGAGACAAACATGTATTACAAGTTGCAATTATTTTTGCATGTCAAGATGAACAACAACAACAACAAAAAGGGACAAGGAGAAGTGCAACCTGGTAGGAAATATGTGATTGGAGGAAAATGACCAGTTACTAAAGTATTTATAATTTTGCTATATATATGTACACTAATGAAAAAATCATAATTTGCACAGTCACAGAAATAAAGCTGTATCATTGTTTATAATTAATGTATAAGTATCATCTATCTGCTCCTCCTATTTCATACACATACCCATATCCAAAGTATTCTCAAAGCCTGGAGATTTTTTTTATTCTTTCCTTGAATTGATTCTTGGTTTGAGTTTAATCAAAAAGATAATCCTTCATTAAGAGTAAGTCTAAAACATACTGAGGTAAAGAAATGCTCATCTTTTGAATATTTATGCCAACTAGCATTTTAATACATAAGTCAAAGCACCAGACACACTGAAAAGAAATATTTGGATGTAAGATATTAAACCGGGAATGATGTGTTTCAACATTTTGAGTTTAGCCCTCTTGTGATGTCAATATGACTTAGTTTAAGGTTTTAGTTATATTTATAATGCTCTCAGTTCAGAATCTAATAAGATATACTTGAATGTATCGTATTTATAAATAAATACATGTAAAAATATCTGGTTATATTAGATATCAAGATAGGCAGAAGATACATCAACAACCTCAGATGTGCAGATGATACCACTCTAATGACAGAAAGCAAAGAGCATCTTGATGAAGGTGAAGGGGGAGTGTGAAAGGACTGGTTTAAGACTAAATATTAAAAAAGCTAAGATCATGGTATCCAGCCCTATTGGTGCATGGCAAATAGAAGGGTAAAATGTGGAAGTAGTGACAGATTTCCTCTTCTTGGGCTCCAAAATCACTTTGGACAGTGACTGCAGCCATGAAATCAGAAGACGATTGTTTCTTGTCAGGAAAGCTATGACAAACTGAGGCAGTGTGTTGAAAAGCAGAGACACTACTCTGCCAACAAAGGTCCAAATAGTCAAAGCTATGCTATTCCCAGTGGTCCTGTACGATTGTGAGAACTGGACCGTGAAGAAGGCAGAAGGCCGAAAAATTGATGCCTTCTCTAGCTGGAGAAGACTCCTGAAAGTCCCTTGTACAGCAAAGAGATTAAATCAGTCAGTCTTAAAGGAGAGCAACCCTGAATATTCACTGGAAGGACTGATGCTGAAGTTGGAGCTCCAGCATTTTGCTCATTTGATGCAAATAGATGACTCACTGGAAAAGTCCCTGATGCTGGGAAAAATCAAAGGCAGAAGAGACTGTCAAAGGATGAGATGGCTGGACAGCATCACCGTTGCAATAAACATGAACTTGGGCAAATGCTTCCCTGGTGGCTCAGATGGAAGATCCCCTGGAGAGGGAAATGGCAGCCCACTCCAGTACTCTTGCCTGGAAAATCCTATGGACGGAGGAGCCTGGTGGGCTACAGTCCATGGGGTTGCAAAGAGTCAGATACAACTGAACGACTTCACTTTCACTTGGGCAAACTCTGGGAGATGGTGAGGGATAGGGAGTCCTTGTGCACTGCAGTCCATAGGGTCACAAAGGGTCGGACACGACTGGGGGACTGAATAACAACAACAGTATTAGGTATATGAATAAAATCTATTGATTCAAATCTAAGAAGTTTGTTTCAGACTCTTGGTGAGCAAAGATGGGAAATTGGCACAGTTTTCCACCGGTAAGAGTAAGCAATTATGTTCTCACATTGATTAAGCCAGATCAGTACATCATCAGTCTCAACGAGAAACAAATAAATGGATGAGGTAGAGTCTTCTCAAAATTGCATTCCTCATCCTTAGCTAATTTTTCCTGCTCAAGAGTCAGTTTGAGACTTTTTGGTATTCCTTTAACTTTTATCACTATTTAAAATTTACAAAAGCCTCTTATGTAATTGCTTTGACTATTCATTATTTAAGATATATCAAATAGAACTTCAGATGTGGGCTTTCCTTGTTGCTCAGCTGCTAAAGAATCTGCCTGTAATGTGAGAGACGTGGGTTTGATCCTTGGGTCAGGAATCTCCCCTGGAGAAGGGAATAGCTACCCACTCCAGTATCTTGCCTGGAGAATCCCATGGACAGAGGAGCCTGGTGGGCTGCAATCCATGGAGTCACAAAGAGTGGGACATGACTGAGCCTGAGGGATGGCTTTCACTTTCACTTTTCAAACATATATTTGGGGAATATGAATAAACTTTTAGTCATTTGAGGTAATTACGTCAGCTAGAGTTACAAGAAACACACCATAGGCACAGTGTAAGAGTTATTTAAAAATATAATCCGAGAGAACACATTCTGGCTCCATAATAAGGGTGACCCAGAAATTGGGGATCAATTTGTTGTTTTCACTCTTAGTATTTAAATTTATAAGATATCATTTGGAAAAAAAAAGTCCAAGTCATAAAACAAGGTCCAAATCTGAAAGAAATTCAAGGTTGTTAGATTGATATCTGCAAAAGTTACAGCTGATACTCTAAGTGAAAAACATCACATACTTTCAGAATCTTCTGTAGTCTGTTATGTCACCAATAGACTGTGAAACAATATCTTTTACTCCTAGTGGCTTTTTCACTTAAAGTACTTGTAATTGCTTATATCCATTTTTTGTTTGGTTTTATTATTTTAGTGGGCCCTGGAATAAATAAGTACTGTGCTATCTTGTCCAGGAATTACACCTGATGTGGAGAAACTCATTTGTCCCAGACATTCTGACATTCTGATTCCTGGGGCAAACTTGAATAGAAACCTTAAGCAAGACTTGATTATAAAACAATCTACAAGCCATTAGCTGTAGCTATATTAAACCTGTAGCAATCAATCCCAATGCCTGGGTCAACCAAATGAAGTAGAAGGAGTGAATTGCCTGAAACCATGGGTTATTGGAAATCTCACTGATAGGAAACATCGGGAAAATGAATGCTCATTTTCTCAACATTTACTTGGAGGAGAAACTCTCATCCTAATTTATTTTTCTCCTGCTTTGTAAAAGTGAATCAGCTGATTTTCTCTAATATGTATTATACTGCTTCAGAGAAAATGACTGAAAACTATCAGCCAATGTGTAATTTTTAAAAGTCATGCCACTTAAATTATTTAACTGATGTGATTTATAGCATTTTAAATTAAAAACATATTTTGCTCCTTCTCTTTTTTATCTTTTGCCAAAATATTTTATTCATTAAGCCCAACCCAGAGTATCTTCTATTTTTGTCATTCAGTTGAGTAGATTCTGTTTATCTTGGCCAGTGTGGAACAAGCTCACATGTTGGACATGCCACTGGCCTCACTGGCTTTGGGCAGGTCAGAATGAATTTGCTCAGATCTGTGATCATGCCAGGGGTGAAGGCAGAAGCCTCTTTCTCTGCAATCCCCATTCTAGCCACTCCCAGGAAGACATGTATAACATAGATTTTTACCTTCTCATGAATACAAAAGATAAAACTGATTTTCATTTTATGTTTGCATTTATAATTATTTATAAAAATTGATATATATATATATATATATAGTTTGTGCAATGCTTAAAAATAATTAAATTTGCTAATTGTACTTGCTAATTGGGTTTCCCAGGTGGCACTAGTGATAAAGAATCTGCCTGCCAATGAAGGAGACATAAGAGACACGGGTTTGATTCCTGGGTTGGGAAGATCCTCTGAAAGAGGAAATGGCAACCTGCTGCAGTATTCTTATCTGGAAAATTCCATAGGCAAAGGAGCCTGGCAGGCTATATAATCCACAGGGTTGCAAAGACTTGGATATGACTGAGCACATACACACACACCAACAGATGTAAACATTTTTCAGTCCCTTTAAGAAGTCTAACATTTTAGATAATTATCCACAAGCCTCACAAGATTGATAGCTGTGCATTTTTCATGTATCACTTGATAGCTTTCACAGTCTCAATAATATAAAACTTGTTCATAATAACACTTGACATGGCATTCAATGGAACCGCTCATTATATTTCAGGATATAACGACAATAATGATTTGATCAATATTCCAGGTGGAGAATAGATGGCACATTGAAAATGGACTTTTGAGAGAGTTTCATCCCTTTGTATATAAAGAGATTATTTGCAAAGGTGAGAGCAGGCTGAGGAAGACAAGTAATGCTGAAATGCTCTGGAACAGCCAGGACAGGAAAGCTATTACCACCCTCACCCTGAATGCACTAGTGGAAGCAGGGTTCACCAGGACCAAGAAAAAGTGGAAACTGGAGTAGCAGAGAGACATCAGCTAGGATATCGGGTTTTTCCTTTGGTACAGAAAGGTGGTTCCTTAACCCTATAGGAAGGTCCCTAGGGCAAGAAAGACCTACACCAATGTCCACTCTCCTTTCAACTGAACTTCATTTCTGAGTCTGACCTATACTGGAAGAGGAGGCTAAATCACAGTCAACAGAGAGACAGTAGAGAAGCAAGTTTAGATCTACAGGGAATAAGATAAGAGTATTCAGTAAATATTTAGTGAGCCCCTGGATTGCATATTTAAATATTACAGCACCATCATTTTTACTAGTTGAAAATTTGAATCAGAACTTTCAGAGAACACAGACCTTATCAGTGGGAGAACTGGGGTTTATACTTGTATTTATTGAATTCTAACACTTATGCTGCTTTTAATATGCTGTGCCCCACATGAGCAATCACTTTATGCTTTATGAAAATCCCAATTTTTTCCTTGGCAGACAAGTATATGTATATGTACTCAGACTTCATCAGTGATGATTTCACATTAACTGCACACTGACAGACCTAACTCTTCATCTTTGAGGTCTAAGCAGGCAAATCCTTTTCAACTGCTTGTATTTCTGTACTAAGACAAAGGAAGAGAATAGTTTAAAAGATTACAAAAAAGGGATAAGCCACAAAGCTGGCACAGTAAATGGGGGAATTGGTGTACCAATATGATCTACTTTTTGGTTTCTAGACAAAATATGGAAGTCAAGAAAGCTGTAGTCTATATAAATATATATTCTACACATGTAGAAAAAGCACATTCTCAAACTAAATATGTTGTTAATTGTCACTTCCCATTTGAACCATTGACGATTTGACTTCAATGAGCCTTGATTTCGATTGATATTGAATAGTCAAAGCAATATTTCAGATGCTCCCAACATTTTATTTATTGCAAAGAAATAGAAGAAAACAATAGAATGAGAAAAACTGGAGATCTCTTCAAGAAAATTAGAGATACCAAGGAAATATTTCATGCAAAGAAGGGAACATTAAAAGACAGAAAAAGTATGGACTTAACACTTCAGTTCAGTCGCTCAGTCATGTCCGATTCTTTGCAACCCCGTGAACCACAGCATGCTAGGCCTCCCTGTCAATCACCAACTCCCAGAGTTCACCCAAATCCATGTCCACCATGTTAGTGATGCTATCCAACCATCTCATCCTTTGTCGTCTCCGTCTCCTCCTGCCCTCAATCTTTCCCAGCATCAGGGTCTTTTCAAATGAGTCAGCTCTTCGCATCAGGTGGTCAAAGTATTGGAGTTTGAGCTTCAACATCAGTCCTTCCAATGAACACCCAAGACTGATTTACTTTAGGATGGACTGGTTGAATCTCCTTGCAGCACAAGGAACTCTCAAGAGTCTTCTCCAATACCACAGTTCAAAAGCATTGATTCTTTGGCCCACTTGACTTCACATTTTTAACAGAAGCAGAAAATATTAAGAAGAGGTGGCAAGAATACACAGAAGAACTATACAACAAAGATCTTCATGACCCAGATAACCAGGATGGTGTGATCACTCACCTAGAGTCAGACATCCTGGAGTTTGAAGTCAGGTGGGCCTTAAGAAACATCACTATGAACAAAGCTAATGGAGTTGATGGAGCTCCAGTTGAGCTATTTCAAATCCTAAAATATAATGCTGTGAAAGTGTTGCACTCAATACGCCAACAAATTTGGAAAACTCAGCAGTGGCCACAGGACTGGAAAAGGTCAGTTTTCATTCCAATCCCAAAGAAAGGCAATGCCAAAGAATGCTCAAACTACCACACAATTCCACTCATCTCACAAGCTAGCAAAACAATATCAGAATTCTCCATTGGGGAAACAAAGAAAACAGTGAGAGACTTTATTGTTTTGGGTCCCAAAATCACTGCAGATGGTGACTTCAGCCATGAAATTAAAAGATGCTTGCTCCTTGGGAGTAAAACTATGACCAACCTAGACAACATATTAAAAACCAGAGACATTACTTTGCCAACGAAGATCTGTCTAGTCAAAGCTGTGGTTTTCCAGTAGTCATGTGTGGATGTGAGAGTTGGACCATAGAGAAAGCTGAGCGCTGAAGATTTGATGCTTTTGAACTGTGGTGTTGGAGGGAGAAGACTCTTGAGAGTCTCTTGGACTGCAAGGAGATCCAACCAGTCCATCCTAAAGGAAATCAGTCCTGAATATTCATCGGAAGGGCTGATACTGAAGTGGAAACTCCAATACTTTGGCCACTTGATGAGAAGAACTGTCTCATTTGAAAAGACCCTGATGCTGGTAAAGATTGAAGTCAGTAAGAGAAGTGGATGACAGAGGATGAGATGGTTGGATAGCATCACCAACTCGATGGACATTAGTTTGAACAATCTCTAGTAGTTGGTGATGGACAGGGAAGCCTGGCCTGCTACAGTCCATGGGGTCACAAATAATTGGACAGGACTGATTGATTGAACTTAACTGAATATTTTATTAGGATAAAATGAAAGATGCAAAGCCATCTGAAATGCAAACATAAATTTATACAATTATCAAATTGTGAATTTATGCATAAGAATTATTGGTCATATTTATTTTTATGCCCCAGTTTCCTTTGTATTATTTATTTCTGTTGGTGTGATATGTGTTTTATTTTTTTTGAAAAGATGTCATCATCCATGGAGTACTGCACACTGAAGAAAGTGAGAAAAGAGACAGAGAGGTGAGAGAGACAGAGACATAGAAAGTGGCAGGAAAGGAGCGGGTAGTGAGGGAGACAGAAAATAGAGTTATTTCTAGGTTCTAGCCCATAACACAAATTTATTACCTAATTTATTTATTATTGAAAATGTATTATTAAATTGAACGAGCAGAGAACATACATTGCTACTGCTAGAGGCAACCATAAGTCACGTTCTGACAGGTTACATGTATTTAATGCAACTATTTTTTATACAAGAGAAATGAATAATTTCTTTAGTAATTGCCAAATCATACACTTCTTGAAATGCATGGCATCTTAGGAAAATACATTTACCAAAATGTCATGTGAATTTATGCATATTTCAATGCAAGTTCAGAGAAAATATGTATAACAACAGCTTCCCAACATCTTCCCAAAGGGTGGCATTAAAGGATCTCAATTTTGTTGTATTATTTTTGTTCATGTTTTAAAATATTTGGATGTTTTTCACATTTTAATAAGATGTACTCAAATGTAATATTGAGGCTAAATATGTATAGTTATGACTATTATGCAGTAATAAAATAAGAATTTTTTTTCTTTTCACTTATTTGGGAAGTGAGGCAGGGTAAATATATTCATTTGGTTCACAACTTCCTAAAGATATTTGATAAATATCAAAGATATTTATAGCACTTTGTGCTTCTATGGGACTCATCAATTGACACTTGACCAGAAAAATTAGCATAACCCTTTTACCAAAAGTCAGTAATCTGAAACCAAAAGTGAAAAATTAATTTACTTTCTGGAATACCAGTATTTCTAGGAGTGGGAAGTAATTAAGAGCTCAATTTGACTACTTGGCATTTTTCAGTGTCATAACGTGAATTAAGAGGGTAGGGTGATGTAAAATACAGCAGATCCTGAGGAAAAAAATTCCACCCCAGTAACTCGGTTTTATCTCTGATAATCTTTACTCTCATAACATAAGCCTTCAATGTCCACTGCCTCAGGGAATAAATGTTGACTTAGTCTTTGGCAATTAAGGCAGAGAGCTGACTCTTCCTTAGGGTAGTATATAAGACATAAAAATGAAATATTCTGAGGCATGTATTTTCCTCAAATGTGGCTTTCAAAAAACAAAACTATTAAACATTCTGGCATTTTTTAAAAATTAATCATTGGGAATACTTGGACCAGTTTCACCAAACCTCAGTCTCTGACTCATGTTAATGCCTGTCAATAGACTGAGTGTATCGTCCACGGTTGCTCTGAGGATAGGTTCAATTTCTTTTAAATACATGGCACGTCTTCCCCCATCCAACTTCCCATCCTATCATAAAATCTTATAGTCCATTGTTAATGTTTTAAAAATTTTATATTGTTCTAGGCATTATAACTCCTTAATTATCTCTAAAACTTCTGTAAACAGCAATTAAATGCACAAGTGCTTACTGAAGTAAAATGTCGATGAATCACAAAGAAATAATTGAATTTCTTCCCTACACTTTGTGTTTACCGGGTCACCATGGTCCTCTGCATAGAAGAAATGTCCAGTGGGTAGTGATGCTTCAGGACTGATGGAGTGACTCTCTGTCTAAGTCAGGGAAAAACTTTCCCCAGCAAGATCATTTTACAGGTATGATGAGGCAAAAAGGAATTTACCCCTACTCAGTCCTCTCAGAGTTGACTTCTTTGATCATCTATTAACTTGTTAATTTTGCAAGTATAACTGAGCACCTACTGCATACATGACAGTACTGGGAAAGGAAAGAGAATCTGCCCCTGGAGATATTTGTGTATAAATAAAGAGTTGCACTATTAAAAATACAAGAAAACATAAGGTATACTTGACTGTCACAAGAGAGTCATAGTAAACGCATAATTATAGGTAGAAAATGTTTTATCTAGAAAGGCGAAAGGTGAGGGAGAGTTAAGACATAAGGAGAACACAGATATATTGGGCAGAAGAAGTAAAGTGAGGAAAGGTGCAAAAGATAGAAAGCACATATTAAGGGAAAATGGTAGAGGATGGTTTAAATTTCATGATTTAGCTTGACTATTAGTAGCTCTGGGGCTTCCCTGGTGGCTCAGAGGTTAAAGCGTCTGCCTGGAGTGCAGGAGACCCGGGTTCGATCCCTGGGTTGGGAAGATCCCCTGGAGAAGGAAATGGCAACCCATTCTAGTACTCTTGCCTGGAGAATCCCATGGAGGGAGGAGCCTGGTAGGCTACAGTCCACGGGGTCGCAAAGAGTCAGACACGACTGAGCGACTTCACTTCACTTCACTTAGTAGCTCTGAATATGATGTTAAACAAGATATAAACAATTAGAATCTGGCCACCGATGGAAACCATTTTCCTTCATTCACAATGCTGGATGGCATGTTACTTTGTTTTGCATAACTAGAAGGGAAAATCAAGCATAATTTAATTAAATAAGTTTTTTTTTTTTTAAATGAGGGAGTTATAATGGACAGGCTTAAATTGGGGTTACAGAACACATAAGCCGAAGGAATAAGATTGACAGAGAGACATAACCCTAGCAGGTGAAAGGGAAAGAGGGTGCAATCAGGAGGAACACCCTGACTGTGCCTGGCAGAATGTTCACCCTCATCTAGTCTAAGTGTGAAAGTGAAAGTGTTAGTCTCTCAGTTGTGTCTGACTCTTTGTGACCCCATGGCCTGTAGCCCACAAGGCTCTTCTGTCCATGGGATTCTCCAAGCAAGGATACTGGAGTGGATTACCATTCTCTTCTCCAGGAGATCTTCTCGGCCCAGGGATCAAATCCAGGTCTCCTGTATTGCAGGCAGCTTCTTTACCTTCTGAGCCATGAGGGAAACCACATCTAGTCTAAACCATTGCTAATTAACATCAGACACAAATAGTTGTATCAATATATTATTTTAAAATTATACAAATGTATGCATTTGTTTTCCACTTAGCAAGCACACTTTGTTAAATTTTATCTCAGCTAATAGATATCTTCCTAAAGTTCTAAATGCAAAGAAGCTAATTTTCATTAGGGGCTTCCCTGGTGGCTCAGACAGTAAAGAATTTGCCTGCAATTTGGGAGACCCAGGTTGGGAAGATACTCTGGAGAAGGGAATAGCTACCCACTCCATCCAGTATTCTTGCCTGGGGAATTTCATGGACAGAAGAGCCTGGTGGGCTACAGTCCATGGGGTTGCAAAGAGTCAGACATGACTGAGAGACTAACACTTTCAACACTTTCCAATATCATTAAGGAAAAGTAACTTCACCAGGTCACTCCATCAGCATTTGCTGTTCATGGTTGGTAGGAAGGTTACCCAGATGACCTGTGCTTATACTCTTGTGTTTCAAACTTTGCTGTGTAAAAGATGCAGACAAGAGGCTTGCTCAAAACTCATGATAGCTTAGTAGAGAAATCTGGAGATTCAGAAGTGCAGCTGATTTTGCTGTAGGTAATCTGAAGACCATCATTTGAGAAACAAAACGTTACAAATTCTTTAGGTAGATAATCTCCCAAACTGTGCTGCCAGTGAACTAGCCATCCAGGAAACAAAAAGCAAAATTGCCTATCACATCTTTGAAAATGAAAATGTTAACATGAGTTACCATGACTCTTGAATTTTGATGTGTTATTTCCAAAATATAAAGTAGGTTTCATCTCATATATCAGTAATGATGGATGAGGGGTTCCTGGAGTACCGCCTCATGAGAACTCTGTTTCTGAACAAGTTTTTCTGGAGAGAAACATGATAATTACCAATGACTACAAGAATGGTGAAATGGACAAAGCAGGGCCAAATCCCCTGTTTCCTCACTTTCCAAAATGTTCTTTTTGTTCTTTTCTTTGTTTTTGGTCCATTTCTTCTTTTGTCTTCTGAGATCTGGCAATTGTTTCTCCTTCTTTTTCTTCTTTTCAAGAGTTGATTCTCATTTTTTTTGGGAACATGACAGTTCTTCATGCAGTAACACATCCACCACTCAGCCTGACTGTCCAGCTTCTCCCCAACACGGCCATGGCATTGTGTCCTGCCATGTCCCATAGTCCCCATTTCTCACCATAACTCTCACACTATCCCTGTTCCTTTGATTTTGAAAATGTTTCCCAAATCATAAAGGTCTTTCTTTCTTTCTTTTTCTTCTCCACTTTCTATAATAATGCTAGTTCAGTTCAGCTCAGTTCAGTCACTCAGTCCTGTCTGACTATTTGCGACCCCATGGACTGCAGCACGCCAGGCCCTGTCTAACACCAACTCCTGGAGTTTACTCGAACTCATGTCCATTGGGCTGGTGATGCCATTCAACCATCTCATCCTCTGTTGTCCACTTCTCTTCCCACCTTCAATCTTTCCCAGCATTGGGGTCTTTTCAAATGAGTCAGTTCTTCACATCAAGTGGCCAAACTATTGGAGTTTCAGCTTCAACATCAGTCGTTCCAATGTATATTCAGGACTGATTTCCTTTAGGATGGACTGGTTGGATCTCCTTGCAGTCCAAGGGACTCTCAAGAGTCTTCTCCAACACCACAGTTCAAAAGCATCAGTTCTTCGGTGCTCAGCTTCCTTTTTGGTCCAACTCTCACATCCATACATGACTACTGGAAAAACAATAGCTTTGACTAGATGGACCTTGTTGGCAAAGTAATGTCTCTGCTTTTTAATATGCTATTTAGGTTGATCATAACTTTCTTTCCAAGAAGTAAGCGTCTTTTAATTTCATGGCTGCAATCACCATCTGCAGTGATTTTGGAGCCCAAAAAATAAAGTCTGACACTGTTTCCACTATTTCCCCATCTATTTGCCATGAAGCGATGGGACCATGATCTTAGTTTTCTGAATGTTGAGCTTTAAGCCAACTTTTTCACTCTCCTTTTTCACTTTCATCAAGGGGTTCTTTAGTTCTTCTTTACTTTCTGCCATAAGGGTGGTGTCATCTGCATATCTGAGGTGATTGATATTTCTCCCATTCCAGCTTGTGCTTCATCCAGCCCAGCGTTTCTCATGATGTATTCTGCATATAAGTTAAATAAGCAGGGTGGCAATATACTGCCTTGATGCACTGCTTTCCCTATTTGGAATCAGCCTGTTGTTCCTTGTCTAGCTTGTGAGATGAGTGCCATTGCCTCAAAATCTAGATCAAGTGCTAGTAACT
The DNA here is from genome assembly GCF_032405125.1 of Capricornis sumatraensis. Taxonomy (NCBI): domain Eukaryota; kingdom Metazoa; phylum Chordata; class Mammalia; order Artiodactyla; family Bovidae; genus Capricornis; species Capricornis sumatraensis. The sequence goes on from NC_091080.1 coordinate 19,216,383, forward strand.
GACATACTTCCTCCAGCTGAGCAATAAATTAAGTTCAAAACAGTGTAAAGATGCATCTTTTTTCCTCTACCATGACAGTACAGTGCAAGCAAACAGCAATTTGTATAGAATTATGAAACAATATTAAGTCGTAATCTTTCTGTAGTAACAGATTAATAAAATGTGAAACCCATTACAATTTGGTAAGCATCAAGTTCAGCTTATGAAAAAATATCTTCAGTCTGAGGCTACTTTTTCTTTAGCATATATTGCATCAAAATATAAAATTATATATTATGTGTATGTGTGTATATATGTAGATATATGTGTTTTACACACACATACATACATTACAAGAGTCAGACTCTTGGAGGGCATAAACAGAAACTTGTATACATCAGGACCCAGAAGAAAGGAGCAGTGACCCCACAAGGGACTGACCCAGACTTGCCCATGAGTGTCTAGTAGCTTCCATCTGAGGCATGGGTTGATGGTGGCCTGCTGCAGGGTCGGGGGCATTGAGTGAAGCAGTGCATGGGAAAACCACTAGACCATTCAGGTATGACCTAAATCAAATCCCTTGCAATTATACAGTGGAAGTGACAAATAGATTAAAGGGATTAGATCTGATAGAGTGCCTGAAGAACTATGGATGGAGGTTTGTAACATTGTACAAGATACAGTGATCTAGACCATCTCCAAGATGGCATATTAGAAGAACGTGCACTCATCTTCTCCTGTGAAAACTCCAAAATTGCAACTTGCTGCTAAACAACTGTTGACAGGAGAATGTTGGATCCAAGGAGAGGCCCCAGAAAGATGGTAGGAGGGGTGAAATCACTTTTAGATTCAGACCCCATACCTGCCAGAGACACTTGGAGGGCACAAACAAAACCTTATGCACGCCAGGACCCAGAAGAAAGGGGCAGTAACCTCACAAGAGACTGACCCAGACTTCCCCGTGTGTCCAAGAATCTCTGGTAGAGGCGTGGGTCAGTGATGGCCTGCTGCAGGGCCGGGGACACTGAGTGTAGCAGTGAGTGCATGGGACCTTTTGAAGGAGGTCGCCATTATCTTCATTGCCTCCACTGCAGTTTGGCCTCAGGTCAAAAAGCAGGAAGGGAACACAGCCCTGACTATTAACAGAAAATTGAATTAAAGATTTGTTGAGCATGGACCCACCCATCAGAATAAGACACAGTTTCCCCCTCAGTCAGTCTCTCCCATCAGGAAGCTTCCATAAGCATCTTATCCATCAGAAAGTGAAGTCGCTCAGTCATGTCCGACTCTTTGCGACCCCATGGACACCAGGCTCCTCCGTCCATGGGATTTTCTAGGCAAGAGTACTGGAGAGTTCCAGAAAAACATCTATTTCTGCTTTATTGACTTTGCCAAAGCCTTTGACTGTGTGGATCACAATAAACTATGGAAAATTCTGAGAGAGATGGGAATACCAGACCACCTAACCTGCCTCTTCAGAAATCTGTATGCAGGTCAGGAAGCAACAGGTAGAACTGGACATGGAACAACAGACTGGTTCCAAATAGGAAAAAGAGTGCATCAAGGCTGTATATTGTCACCCTGCTTATTTAACTTATATGCAGAGTACATCATGAGAAACGCTGGACTGGAAGAAACACAAGCTGGAATCAAGATGGACAGGAGAAATATTAATAACCTCAGATATGCAGATGATACCACCCTTATGGCAGAAAGTGAAGAGGAACTAAAAAGCCTCTTGATGAAAGTGAAAAAGGAAAGTGAAAAAGTTGGCTTAAAGCTCAACATTCAGAAAACAAAGATCATGGCATCTGCTCCCATCATTTCATGGGAAATAGATGGGGAAACAGTGGAAACAGTGCCAGACTTTATTTTTGGGGGCTCCAAAATCACTGTGGATGGTGACTGCAGCCATGAAATTAAAAGACACTTACTCCTTGGAAGAAAAGTTATGACCAACCTAGATGGCATATTCAAAAGCAGAGACATTACTTTGCCGACCAAGGTCTGTCTGGTCAGGGCTATGGTTTTTCCTGTGGTCATGTATAGATGTGAGAGTTGGACTGTGAAGAAGGCTGAGTGCTGAAGAATTGATGCTTCTGAACTGTGGTGTTGGAGAAGACTCTTGAGAGTCCCTTGGACTGCAAGGAGATCCAACCAGTCCATTCTAAAGGAGATCAGCCCTGGGATTTCTTTGGAAGGAATAATGCTAAAGCGGAAACTCCAGTACTTTGGCCAACTGATGTGAAGAGTTGACTCATTGGAAAAGACTCTGATGCTGGGAGGGATTGGGGGCAGGAGGAGAAGGGGACGACAGAGGATGCTATGGCTGGATGGCATCACTGACTCGATGGACACGTCTGAGTGAACTCCAGGAGTTCGTGATGGACAGGGAGGCCTGGCGTGCTGCAATTCATGGGGTCGCAAAGAGTCGGACACGACTGAATGACTGAACTGAACTGAACTGTCTTTCAATATTAAATTAGGTACATACTCTACTCAGACATTTGATATCTGTAAAATTTTTATTTTTTATTCCTTTGTAGCACTTGTTAACTAATAGCACAAAAGTGTTTATAAATTATATACTTAAAACATAGGGACAAAAAGTAAGTTCTTTATATTCTGCCTACCTCCAGCTCAGGGATCCTTTGTGTGAGGATATGTTCTTATGATATCTCTATTACATGATTTCCCTATCACAATATGAACACCTTTTCATCCAAGATTCACTTTGGTACCTTTGATTCACTGAAACATTTTTACAGAGCTCTTTATTTTAATTGTGTATGTTCACTCTTGGGTTTGGGTATTTTTGAACTTATCACTCAAAGACCTTTGTAATAGTCTTTCAAAATTAATGAATCAAATGCTTGTGAGTGCACGGATTTCTGAAGCACATTTTTAAAGGCCAGTGTTTAAAAGTCAAGGATGATAAGAAAGAGGATCAACTAAGCACTATAGCCAATAATCTAACTCACTCTTCAATGCTTCTGAATTTAAAATTAGAAGTGTTCCACCACACCTGAATTACTTGAATTACTTTGACTTAGATAAGTCATTCCAATAGATCAACTTTAGAGATAATCTTCTAACTTTAAATTTAGACTCACTGAAATGTCTGCTGTCCTCAAAATATCATTTTACAGGTTGAAGGTGTTATCTTTTGAAGATCTACGAGGCTTAAGATGAGAAATGGATGAGGTATGTTGCATCACATGCATAATATGAGCTTGACTCACTTTTCAAAATTTCACATTGTTATTCATCATACAGTTAGAGTATAACTCAAGGAATGCTCCACTATACAGTGTCATTCTTAAGAGAAGTGGTAGAAATAATAGTTATTGTGGTGTGCTAGTGGAGAGAGCTAAATAGCTTAGGTCAGAGGGTGAAAAGCAGAATGGTAAGCAGTTACTTATGATTAAAAGAAAAGGGGATACATACGACAAAGCACAAGATCAGAGGAAGAAAATTCAGGCTGAAGTAAGTTCATTGCTAACACAATTCCTTCTAATGCAATAAAACAAATGAAAAATCAATTAACTAGAGAGGATTTCACTTTATATCCAACGTACTCATTTCCACCCTCCAATGACTTGTCACATTTGCATAAGTAAAAGACATCATTAATGTAAAAATAGAGTACACGACCATAGTTTTCCTTCGGGATCATGAGATGTCAAAGACTGTTAGAAACGTTAGTGAACATTGCAAGACACCCTGGTAGTACTCTAGGGTAAAACACAAGTGGTGCAATGTGTTGTCAATAAATGCATGGAAGAACAAATCAGACAAAAACAGGAGTAAAAGGATATGCACAATCCGTCACAATTTATAAAATGCATTATTAACCTACTTAGAAGGCTAAGTGTATATTATATCTGAGAAATAGAATCCTATTGTCAAAATGGGTAAGGGTAGGAAATCATTACGCAATCTTTTATGAACAGATTTCCAAATAAATGAGTCTGGTACAATATGAAGGATATGCAAGGTTGATCATTTTAGTTTCTACAACAGTGAAGGAAAAGCAGAGAGTTTTCTCTGATGCTCCACCTGTTTTAACTCATTCATAGGCCTTTGGACATCCATTGTTCTCCAAAGTTCAGGAGCCATGTCACACCCTGATACCCACCACTCACCCCTGCAGCATCAAAAACAGCTTCAGTTTGCCTTCATTAGGTAGCCTCCATGTGTTACTTTTTAGAACTAAATTTTGCTTTCAAAATAAGACTCCTGCATTTGTGCCTTTCCTCAGCTGAAATCCCTCTTCTGAGCTAGTTCAAGTGCATTGATATGAAAAATTCATTCATACCAAGGATTAATTGTGGGCTAATTGGTCATCTCATTTGAAAACATACCTCCATTGTAAGATATGATGGATATAAGCATTTTCTTAATCTTCAGATTATTGAATTTATTTTAAACACAATACTAGCTCACATATGCTAAGATAAGAAGGGGATTAATGTTTTCCAAGGACATATCAAATCAAAGGTAAAATAGAAGGGATTAAAAACAGAATGGATTAAAACATCCTGCCTCAAAGCTCTAAAATATAAAAAGCATTCATAAGTATATCATTTTGGAATTTTGGGTACAATATAAGGAAGTTGGATTTCCCAGGTAGTGCTAGTGGTGAAGAATCTGTTGCCAATGCAAGAGATGTCAGGGATGCAGATTTGATCCCTGGGTTGAAAAGACCCAGTGGACAGAGGAGTCTGGTTGGCTACCATTCACAGGGTTGCAGAGTCAGACATGGCTGAAGTGATTCAGCACATACAAGGAAATTGGAGGTGATAAGAAAATCTGAACAGATGGTTTCAGAAGATCTTAATTTACAGAAATTAGTTTCCCAAGAAGCCATTTCTGTACCCAACCATTCCATCTCCATAATTCACAAATACTTAATGAAAGTAACATTTAAAAGTTTGTGTTTGTGTATGTGGGATTCATGAGGGTCACCATCCACTAAAGAATGTATTCAGAAACCAGACACTTGAATATAAAGATTGCTACTAAAGAAAAATTATCACCAGAAATAATGTTATTACCATAATTGATGTTTATCTTGATCTAAGAAATGAGAGAAAACTAAACATCATGTAGAGATCTGAGATTCAGAATTTACTGCTACAGAGGTGAATAAAATGTATAAGGCAAAGAAAAGTAATGATTAGAAAAACAAAGTGAATGCTAATGACATGATGTATTTCCACTAATCACTAAAACTTGAAAAAAATGAATATGTTATCAACTGGTAAATATTTTACCTAATATATGCTTTAGAATTGATATAATGTATTTGTAGATGTCTTTTATTTAAATTTTCTAAAACCATATTAAAAAAGGTATTAGTAAAAACATTGAAGCAAATGCATATGAAACAATAATTCTTTGAGGAAAACTAAAGAGATAGAAGAAATGGAGTAGCCATCATGGTCAACAAAAGAGTCTGAAATGCAGTACTTGGATGCAATCTCAAAAACGACAGAATGATCTCTGTGTTTCCAAGGCAAACCATTCAGTATCACAGTTATCCAAATCTATGCCCCAACCAGTAATGCTGAAGAAGCTGAAGTTCAATGGTTCTATGAAGACCTACAAGACCTTTTAGAACTAACACCCAAAAAAGATGTCCTTTTCATTATAGGGGACTGGAATGCAAAAGTAGGAAATCAAGAAACACCTGGAGTAACAGGCAAATTTGGCCTTGGAATGTGGAATGAAGCAGGGCAAAGACTAATAGAGTTTTGCCAAGAAAATGCACTGGTCATAGCAAACACCCTCTTTCAACACAAGAGAAGACTCTACACATGGACATCACCAGATGGTCAACACTGAAATCAGACTGATTATATTCTTTGCAGCCAAAGATGAGAAGCTCTATACAGTCAGCAAAAAATAGAGCTGACTGTGGCTCAGATCATGAACCCCTTATTGCTAAATTCAGACTCAAATTGAAGAAAGTAGGGAAAACCACTAAACCATTCAGGCATAACTTAAATCAAATCCCTTATGATTATACAGGGGAAGTGAGAAAAAGATTTAAAGGCCTAGATCTGATAGATAGAGTGCCTGATGAACTATGGAATGAGGTTCATGACATTGTACAGGAGACAGGGATCAAGAACATCCCCATGGAAAAGAACTACAAAAAAGCAAAATGGCTCTCTGGGGAGGCCTTACAAATAGCTGTGAAAAGAAGGGAAGTGAAAAGCAAAGGAGAAAAGGAAAGATATAAGCATCTGAATGCAGAGTTCCAAAGAATAGCAAGAAGAGATAAGAAAGCCTTCTTCAGCAATCAAAGCAAAGAAATAGAGGAAAAAAACAGAATGGGAAAGACTAGAAATCTCTTCGAGAAAATTAGAGATACCAAGGGAATATTTCATGCAAAGATGGGCTCGATAAAGGACAGAAATTGTATGGACCTAACAGAAGCAGAAGATATTACGAAGAGGTGGCAAGAATACATGGAAGAACTGTACAAAAAAGATCTTCATGACCAAGACAATCATGATGGTGTGATCGCTCACCTAGAGCCAGACATCCTGGAATGTGAAGTCAAGTGGGCCATAGAAAGCATCACTACGAACAAAGCTAGTGGAGGTGATGGAATTCCAGTGGAGCTATTTCAAATCTTGAGAGATGAGGCTGTGACGTGCTGCACTCAGTATGCCAGCAAATTTGGAAAACTCAGCAGTGGCCACAGGACTGGAAAAGGTCAGTTTTCATTCCAATCCCAAAGAAAGGCAATGCCAAAGAATGCTCAAACTACCACACAATTGCACTCATCTCACACGCTAGTAAAGTAATGCTCAAAATTCTCCAAGCCAGGCTTCAGCAATATTTGAACTGTGAACTTCCTGATGTTCAAGCTGGTTTTAGAAAAGGCAGAGGAACCAGAGATCAAATTGCCAACATCTGCTGGATCATGGAAAAAGCAAGAGAGTTCCAGAAAAACATCTATTTCTGCTTTATTGACTATGCCAAAGCCTTTGACTCTGTGGATCACAATAAACTGTGGAAAATTCTGAAAGAGATGGGAATACCAGACCACCTGACCTGCCTTTTGAGAAATCTGTATGCAGGTCAGGAAGCAACAGTTAGAACTGGACATGGAACAACAGACTGGTTCCAAATAGGATAAGGAGTGTGTCAAGGCTGTATATTGTCACCCTGCTTATTTAACTTCTATGCAGACTACGTCATGAGAAACGCTGGGCTGGAAGAAGCACAAGCAGGAATCAAGATTGACACCACCCTTATGGCAGAAAGTGAAGAGGCGCTAAAAAGCCTCTTGATGAAAGTGAAAGAGGAGAGTGAAAAAGTTGGCTTAAAGCTCAACATTCAGAAAACGAAGATCATGGCATCTGGTCCCATCACTTCATGGGAAATAGATGGGGAAACAGTGGAAACAGTGTCAGACTTTATTGTTTTTGGGGGGGTCCAAAATCACTGCAGATGGTGACTGCAGCCATGAAATTAAAAGACACTTACTCCTTGGAAGAAAAGTTATAACCAACTTAGATAGGATATTCAAAAGCAGAGACATTGCTTTGCCGACTAAGGTCTGTATAGTCAAGGCTATGGTTTTTCCTGTGGTCTTGTATAGATGTGAGAGTTGGACTGTGAAGAAGGCTGAGCGCTGAAGAATTGATGCTTTTTAACTGTGGTGTTGGAGAAGACTGTTGAGAGTCCCTTGGACTGCAAGGAGATCCAACCAGTCCATTCTAAAGGAGATCAGCCCTGGGATTTCTTTGGAAGGAATGATGCTAAAGCAGAAACTCCAGTACTTTGGCCACCTGATGCGAAGAGTTGACTCATTGGAAAAGACTCTGATGCTGGGAGGGACTGGGGGCAGGAGGAGAAGGGGACGACAGAGGCTGAGATGGCTGGATGGCATCACTGACTCGATGGACGTGAGTCTGAGTGAACTCCGGGAGTTGGTGATGGACAGGGAGCCCTGGCGTGCTACAATTCATGGGATCACAAAGAGTTGGACATGACTGAGTGACTGAACTGAACTGAAAGAGATAGAAACATAAAATTACAGAAAGTTTTTAGAACGTTATTGTGAAGGTAAAGGCCATACTTCTATGCCTAAACTAGGCTTTTAAATTTGCTTTTACTGCAAGTTTGTTGTTCAAAGCCCTTTTCTTCACTAAATCTGTACATATTTTAGAAACCATATTTGAAAGATAATATAATCAAAATGACATGAACTATACTTTCTTACTTAATAATTGAAAATGTAGGGCATTTTTAAGTTGTACTTTGCATGAATAAAAATGCTTCATTGTGACAAAATTTTTCCATTGTTTTTGTATGTCTGTATTGAATAGTATGGGCTTCCCAGGTGGTGTTAGTGGTAAAGAACCCACCTGCCAATGCAGGAGATGTAAGAGACAAGGGTTCCATCCCTGGGTCAGAAAGATCCCCTGGAGGAGGCCACAGAAACCCACTCTAGTATTCTTGCCTGGCGAATCCCCATGGACAGAGGAACCTGGCAGGTTACAGTCCATAGTGTCACAAAGGGTCAGAGTTGACTGAAGCGACTTAGCACAGCACAGCACACTGAATAGTATATGTTTGCTACTCAATAAAATCTAATCTTTGATTTTTAAAAGAATGAATTAAAACAGATGACTCCACATCCATGGTGGCTCAGATGGTAAAGCGTCTGCCTGCAGTGTGGGAGACCCGGGTTCGATCCCTGGGTTGGGAAGATCCCCTGGAGAAGGAAATGGCAACCCACTCCAGTACTCTTGCCTGGAAAATCCCATGGACTGAGGAGCCTTGTAGGCTACAGTCCATGGGGTCACAGAGTCGGACATGACTGAACGATTTCACTTCACTTCCACATAACTTTGTTGGCATAACACTTGCTTAGGAGACAGTAGCCAGATCCTTTTAGAGCTTCATAATAGCAGTTATCTCCTCCACAATGGTGGTCTTTAAACTTATGAAAGTATATATAATAAATACCACACTGCAGATGGTGACTGCAGCCATGAAATTAAAAGACGCTTACTCCTTGGAAGGAAAGTTATGACCAACCTAGATAGCATATTGAAAAGCAGAGACATTACTTTGCAAAAAAAGGTCTGTCTAGTCAAGGCTATGGTTTTTCCTGTGGTCATGTATCGATGTGAGAGTTGGACTGTGAAGAAAGCTGAATGTTGAAGAATTGATACTTTTGAACTGTGGTGTTGGAGAAGACTCTTGAGAGTCCCTTGGACTGCCAGGAGATCCAACTAGTCCATTCTGAGGAGATCAGTCCAGGGATTTCTTTGGGAGGAATGATGCTAAAGCTGCAACTCCAGTACTTTGGCCAACTTGTGTGAAGAGTTGACTCATTGGAAAAGACTCATGCTGGGAGGGATTGGGGGCAGGAAGAGAAGGGGACGACAGAGGCTGAGATGGCTGGATGGCATCACTGACTCGATGGACGTGAGTCTGAGTGAACTCCGGGAGTTGGTAATGGACAGGGAGGCCTGGCGTGCTGTGATTCATGGGGTCACAAAGAGTCGGACACAACTTAATGACTGACCTGAAGACTGAATCTTGAAACTCATGTTGAAATCAATAGTAGTAATACAAATGTTACTATGATTGAAAAATGTAATTGAAACTGTAACTGCTGCAAGATTCATAATGAAAGTTAAGTATATAGTTCAACCTAGAAGTATCACATAGTGAACATTTTTTACGTATGCCTCAAATTCAAATTAAAATTACAATTATCATTTTCAGAGGCAGGCAGGAAGGATGAGACAATATTAGCCACTGCTTTCTTCACCTATCACTAATAAGCATTATGCTTTTTATAATTTCAAGAGACCCAAGGAGAGTATAATAAAATATATTTTATTTCATTTGAAGGAAAAGTAAAACTGTCTCATTAAGAAAATCATGTTATAATGATTTGAGAGTGACTGTGCCTACATAACTGTATTGGGATCAAAGGCTATCCGTAACAGACACAAAGTAAGTGCGTTACTGAAGTGATAGATTTTTCTGTCATGTATTTTTAATTAAAGCCAATGTTGTCACTAATAAATATATTCTTCAAATCATTCACTAAAAATGAATACCAGAAGTTCTTGGAATAAAGAATTATAGAAACAAATAAGGATGGTAATGGTTACATAAGCATCATCATGGAATAATAAGCTTCATTCCAAGGGATATAAGAGCTGTTCTAGCATAATAATTTCACTACTGATCATTTTTTTTCCCCCAGGAAGGGACTCAAGTATTTTCAGATAAATACATTTCTTATTTAAAATTCAAAATTTAAAATTTCATTTTGAAATCTCTCATTGTAAATTGAAAAAAAAAAAAAGACAAAAATCTCTTGTCTTCTAGAAGGCATCTTGATATTTGCTATAATGTCATTAAAGATGAGATAAGACTCTTAAGAAACCACCCCATTATCCATCTGCAAAATTAATAAAAGAGAATGATCTTCAATCTGATAAAATTTTTCATAAGGCCACAAGGAGAAAAGATGAATCTAATTTACTTTTAGCATTTAATTTTCACCTACTTCTACACAAATATTTTTCCCTCCCAGGTTTATTCAGATATAATTGACAAACAAGATGATAAAATATTTAAAGTGCACTGTGTGATGAATTTATATGGTATAAATTGCAAAAGGACTCCATTCACTGAGTTAATTAGCACATTCATCATCTCACATATGTATTTTTAAATTTTATTTATTTATTTATTTATTTTGGAGGGGTACAATTTTAAGTTCTACTTTTTAAGAAAATTTCAGATACAAAATATAGTAGTATAACTACAGTTATCATGTTTCACATTAGATCTTCAGATCTTACTCATCTTATGACTGAATTGTATCCTTGTACCAATCCCTCCCTATTTCCCTCAATCCCCAGCCCTTGACCATCACTTTTCTACTCTTTGTTTTTATGTGTCTGATTTTTTTTTCTTTTTTTTTGATTCTACAGAATAGCTGACATAGCACTTATCTTTCTTTGGAGAAGGAAATGACAATCCACTCCAGTCTTCTTGCCTGGGAAATCTCATGGAGAAAGAAGCCTGGTGAGTTGCAGTCCATGATATTACAAAAAGTTGGACTCAATTTAGGGACTAAACCACCACCACCATCATTTATCTTCTATATCTGGCTTACGGTTTCTAAACTTGTACATTCAGCTTGCATTCATCTTCCTTTTTTCTATCAAACTATCTCACATTTAAAATCACCTACTTTTCTATTATCAAAACGCCTCCACTAGATATACAGACTGCATAGAGCTGCAGGCATGCATACTAAGTTGCTTCAGTTTAGTTCAGGTCCTCATTTATGTTCAATTCTTTGCAACCCCATGGACTGCAGCACACCAGGCCTCTCTGTCCATCACCAACTCCTGGAGTTTACTCAAACTCATGTCCATTGAGTTGGTGATACCATCCAACCATCTCATCCTCTGTTGTCCCCTTCTCCTCCCACCTTCAATCTTTCCCAGCATCAGGGTCTTTTCAAATGAGTAAGTTCTTTGCATCGGGTGGCCAAAGTATTGGAGTTTCAGCTTCAACATCATTCCTTCCAATGAATATTCAGGACTTTAGGATGGACTGGTTGGATCTCCTTGCAGTCCAAGGGACTCTCAGGAGTATTCTCCAACACCACAGTTCAAAAGCATTGATTCTTCGGTGCTCAGCATTCTTCGTAGTCCAACTCTCCTTTGCGACTCTACTGACTGTAGCCTGCCAGGCTCCCCTGTCCGTGAGATTCTCCAGGGAAGAATACTGGAGAGCATTGCCATTCCTTCCTCCAGGATATACTCTTTATCCAGGGGTCAAATCTTCATCTTTACATCTCCTGTATTGGAAGGCAGATTCTTTACTACTAGCACTACCTGGGAAACCCAAATTTCCTTATATTTTATCAAACATTCCCAAATGGTATACCTACAAACTGTTTCTCTCATGTCTCTTATTTTGGCAGGCAGGTTCTTGACCACTAGCACCTCCTGGAGGGTATGTTACATTCATCAATTTTCTACCATCTTTTCACTTTACAGCTTGGTTTTCCCATTTCTGTTAAGGCAATACCATTTTTTCATTTACTCATGCACAAAAATGCAAAATTATTTTTTATATCTCCTCAGTTTAGTTCAGTTCAGTTAAATCGCTCAGTCATGTCTGAAACTTTGCGACCCCATGGACCGCAGCATGCCAGACCTCCCTGTCCATTACCAACTCCTGAAGATTACTCAAGCTCATGTCCATTGAGTCAGTGATCCCATCCAACCATTTCACTCTCTGTCGTACCCTTGTCCTCCTGCCTTCACTCTTCCCCAGCATCAGAGTCTTTTCAAATGAGTCAGTTCTTCAGGTGGCCAAGTACTGGAGTTTCAGCTTCAACATCAGTCCTTCCAGTGAATATTCAGGACTGATTTCCTTTAGGATGGACTGGTTGGATCTCCTTACAGTCCAAGGGAATCTCAAGAGTCTTCTCCAACACCGCAGTTCAAAAGCATCCATTCTTCAGCACTCAGCTTTTTTTATAGTCCAACTCTCACATCCTTATATAACTACAGGAAAAACAATAACTTTGACTAGACAGACCTTTGTTGGCAAAGTAATGTCTCTGCTTTTGAATATGCTATCTAGGTTGGTCATAAGTTTTCTTCCATGGAGCAAGCATCTTTTAATTTCACGCCTGCAGTCACCATCTGCAGTGATTTTGGAGCCTCCAAAAATAAAGTCTGACACTGTTTCCTCTGTTTCCCCTGTTTCCCCATCTATTTCTCATGAAGTGATGGGACCAGATGCCATGGTCTTAGCTTTCTGAATGTTGAGCTTTAAGCCTACTTTTTCACTCTCCTCTTTCATATTCATCAAGGGGCTCTTTAGTTCTTCTTTACTTTCTGCCATAAGGGTGGTTTCATCTGCATATCTGAGTTTATTGATATTTCCCCTGGCAGTCTTGATTTCAGCTTGTTCTTCATCCAGCCCAGCATTTCTCATGATGTACTCTGCTAAATAAGCAGGGTGACAATATCTCCTATAAACAATTAGTTGTCACAATTTCATTCTTCCACAGAATTTTCTCTCATTCATTTTCCTCTTGTATTTCCATTGCCAACAACACAATTGTAATTGCATCACTGAAAGATTATAGCAGTTTTTTTAAGTGGGATCCCTGCTGCCATTCTCCTGGTGCCTGTCTGACCCTCTCCAGTTCATTTTGGACAGCACTGTCAGACAAGTGGTCACAGCACTTCACTGTCGCCACATTACCTTCTGGCCAAAATGTCTCCATGATTTACTCCTTTAGCCTACAGAGTATGGTATTCAATACTTTAGAAAGATTCAAGATCTTATAATATGAGCCTTCTTTCTCCTGTTTTTTAGCAAAACCTAATGAATCTACTCAAATCCTCCCAACTTGTTTTCTTGGTTGGTTGTTTTTACTGTTCTTTTTAAATTGGAGGATACTTGCATTTCAATATTGTGTTGGTCTCTGCCACACATCAACATGAATCTGCCCCAGGCATACATATGATCCCTCCCCCTGAACCCCCTCCTGTCTCCCACCCCATCTCACCCTGCTAGGTTGGGCTCCCTGGGTCATACAGCAAATTCCATCTGCTATCTCTTTGACATATGGAAATGTATGTGTTTCCATGTGATTCTCAGTTCGTCCCACCCTCTCCTTCCCCTACTGTGTCTGCAAGTCTCTTCTACTCTTTCCTCTTTGTGAATGTAAATTGGCCCTTTCCTTTTCTTTATTATCAAACCATCCACAGCTTTTAAAATTTCTGCAAATCTTTCCATATCCACTATGAATAACCTTGATTATTTTCATTCTCTGAGTTACAATTTTTCTTCCTCTGTAGTGCCTGATTATTTTAGTATCCACATATACTAACTCAGAGCAAAGGGCTTTGAGTTCATATTTGCATGTGTTAACTTTCTATCACAACAATTAGCTTTAGATGGGCAGAATATATTATTTTTATTGCATTTTCCATAGCATCTAGCAGAATACTTTTAATATTATAGACTAGTATTATTATTAGTTTAACTTTCTGCTTCTAGAATTGTTGTAATTAATGATGAATATTCAGTTAAAGGATTTTAACATCGTAAAAAGCTGTAGTTATTATTAGCTGTGTCTGAAGCTAAAGATAAAAAGTAAAGTTTTCAGTCAGTTCAGTTCAGTCGCTCAGTTGTGTCTCTTTGCAACCCCATGGACTGCAGCACATCAGGCTTCTCTGACCATCACCAGCTTCTGGAGCTTGCTCAAACTCATGCCCTTCGAGGTGGTGATGCCATCCCACCACTTAGTGAGGATTTAGGTACTTTCTAATAATATGAAATCAAGACCCATGGATGTCTGAATGCTGTTTCACCAACCACAGCTTCCTTTCTATATAATACTTCATGTTAGAATTAACTTACTGATTTGTTAAGAGCTATAGAAGTGTCTCTGGCAACCCACTCCAGTACTCTTGCCTAGAAAATTTCATGGATGGAGGAGCCTGGTGGACTACAATCCACGGGGTCACAAAGAGTCAGACACGACTGAGCGACTTCACGACGATAGAAGTGTCTCAAATAGAGTCTTCTTATAAAATGTTGTTAGACTTAAGGTATATGTGAAATCTTCTCCTCTCCTTCCCTAGTCCCACATTTCACTATTTGTACCAGTACTTTTAGGCATTTCTGTAAAGAAAAAGACAAAGTAGAGCAAATTTACCCTTCTAACTATATTGCATCAATGAGAGAGAGAGAGAGCCAATAGAACTCAAAAGTCCTCAACTCAGTGTATCTGTCTTATGCTATGGTAGGCAAATTATCTGGTAAACTCATGCAGAACAAGCATGTGCTCACTAGGATTACAGTGCAGTAACTTCTTGCATCAGCCTCTTCAAATTAGCACCCTGGGTGGGGGTTGGGACAGAGAGGAGAAAGGATACCCGAATGGCTGAGGTGAAAGGGTTAGGGGAATAGCAGTGAATTCCTTTTTTCCTAATGCATATCCTATGCATCTTTTTTTGTTTAATATATTCAATAAAAAGTTATTTATGGCTTACTACCAGATGGAGTAAATATTATTACTGTGTAAATATTATTTATATTGGCAAATCTAATATGTTCATTTTATTTCAAATTGTTACATTTCTAAGTCAAAGTGTGTCTCATTCTTTATGTTTGTTTTTAACAGGAGCGCAAATCTTATTTTTTTTAAATGCTTGACTTTTAACTTCATGGTGTACCATAAAACTGTCAAAGTCTTAGGATGAAAAATGCAGTGTTATACATAATGGTGTAATATGCATATATGTGTTGGTGTGTGTGTGTGCACAGTATACTTCTCATGAGAGTGAAGGAGAAAAGTTTCATTAGCTTCCATATATAATCTGTGGGAATCTTCATGGAACCTAACAATCAAAAATTATTCTCAGTATTGGATTTCCTTCTCTCTATCTCAAAACTATCATCTCACATGCTAGTAAAGTAATGCTCAAAATACTGCAAGCCAGGCTTCAGCAATACATGAACCGTGACCTTCCTGATGTTCAAGCTGGTTTTAGAAAAGGCAGAGGAACCAGAGATCAAATTGCCAACATCTGCTGGATCATCAAAAAAGCACGAGAGTTCCAGAAAAACATCTATTTCTGCTTTATTGACTATGCCAAAGACTTTGACTCTGTGGATCACAATAAACTGTGGAAAATTCTAAAAGAGTTGGGAATACTAGACCACCTGACCTGCCTCTTGAGAAATCTGTATGCAGGTCAGGAAGCAGCAGTTAGAACTGGACATGGAACAACAGACTGGTTCCAAATAGGAAAAGGGGTACGCCAAGGCTGTATATTGTCATCCTGCTTATTTAACATATATGCAGAGTACATCATGAGAAACGCTGGACTGGAAGAAACACAAGCAGGAATCAAGATTGCCAGGAGAAATATCAATAACCTCAGATATGCAGATGACACCACCCTTACGACAGAAAGTGAAGAGGAACTAAAAAGCCTCTTGATGAAAGTGAAAATGGAGAGTGAAAAAGTTGGCCTAAAGCTCAACATTCAGAAAATAAAGATCATAGCATCCAGTCCCATCACTTCATGGGAAATAGATGGGGAAACAGTAGAAACAGTGTCAGACTTTATTTTGGGGGGGCTCCAAAATCACTGCAGATGGTGATTGCAGCCATGAAATTAAAAGACGCTTACTCCTTGGAAGGAAAGTTATGAACCTAGGTAGCATATTGAAAAGCAGAGACATTACTTTGCCAACTAAGGTCCATCTAGCCAAGGCTATGGTTTTTCCTGTGGTGAGAGTTAGACTGTGAAGAAGGCTGAGCACCGAAGAATTGATGCGTTTGAACTGTGGTGTTGGAGAAGACTCTTGAGAGTCCCTTGGACTGCAAGGAGATCCAACCGGTCCGTTCTGAAGGAGATCAACCCTGGGATTTTTTTGGAAGGAATGATACTAACATGGAAACTCCAGTACTTTGGCCACCTCATGCAAAGAGTTGACTCATTGGAAAAGACTCATGCTGGGAGGGATTGGGGTCAGGAGGAGAAGGGGATGACAGAGGCTGAGATTGCTGGATGGCATCACTGACTGGATGGATGTGAGTCTGAGTGAACTCAGGGAGTTGCTGATGGACAGGGAGGCCTGGCGTGCTGCGATTCATGGGGTCGCAAAGAGTTGAACACGACTGAGCGACTGAATTGAACTGAACTGAACTGAACTGAACTCTCAAAACTATAGAATGTCTTAACTTAAAAATTATGTCACAGCTTCAGCTACAAATTATGGGAATTTTTAATTGAAATATATTTTATTTATAATGCTGTATTAGTTTCTGATATAAAGCAAAGTGATTCAGTTATACATATATACTCATTGCATTCTTTTCCATTGTAGTTTATTATAGGAAACTGAATATAGTTCCCCATGCTAAACATTAAGATCTTGTTTATCTGTTTTATATATAGTAGTTTGCATCTCCTAATCCCAAGCTCCTAATTTATTCTCCCCCTTCTCCTTTGATCACCATAATTTTGTGATGTGTGAGAGACTCATTCACACTATGTCTGTGAGCCTCTTTCTCTTTTGTAAGTTCATTTGTATTATGTTTTAGATTTGGTGTATAAATGGTATCATACAATATTTGTTTTTCTCTGGCTGACTTAGTATGATAATCTTTAGGTCCATCCATATTGTTGCAAATGGCATTATTTCATTCTGTTTTTATGACTGAGTTGAACACTATTGCATATATACTATGCTGGGCCATGCTAATTCCCTTTAGTGGTGTCCAACAGTGTGCAACCCAGGAACTGTAGCCTTCCAGGCTCCTCAATCCCTGGGATTTCCCAGGCAAGAACACTGGAGTGGGTTGCCATTTCTTTCTCCAGTGGATCTTCCCCACCCAGGGACATAACCTGCATCTCTTAAGTCTCCTGCATTGGCAGAGGTTCATACCATTTTTTTTTTTTTGTTTATTCATCCCTCTGTAGATGAACATTTAGAGATCACTTTCATGTCTCATGTATTGTAAATAGTTCTTGTTTTCAACCAGCAAGGTTGAATGTGTGGATCATGGGAATATTCTTATGGAATCAAGATTGCTGGGAGAAATATCAATAGCCTCAGATATGCATATGACACCACCATTATGGCAGAAAGTGAAGAGGAACTAAAAAGCCTCTTAATGAAAGTGAAAGAGGAGAGTGAAAAAGTTGGCTTAAAGCTCAACATTCAGAAAACGAAGATCATGACATCTGGTCCCATCACTTCATGGGAAATAGATGGGGAAACAGTGTCAGACTATTTTGGGGGGCTCCAAAATCACTGCAGATGGTGATTGCAGCCATGAAATTAAAAGACACTTATTCCTTGGAAGGAAAGTTATGACCAACCTAGATAGCATATTAAAAAGCAGAGACATTACTTTGCCAACAAAGGTCCGTCTAGTCAAGGCTATGGTTTTTCCAGTAGTCATGTATGGATGTGAGAGTTGGACTGTGAAGAAAGCTGAGCTCCGAAGAATTGATGCTTTTGAACTGTGGTGTTGGAGAAGACTCCTGAGAGTCCCTTGGACTGCAAGGAGATCCAACCAGATCATTCTAAAGGAGATCAGTCCTGAGAGTTCTTTGGAAGGAGTGATGCTAAAGGTGAAACTCCAGTACTTTGGCCACATCATACGAAAAATTGACTCATTGGGAAAGACTCTGATGCTGGGAGGGATTGGGGGCAGGAGGAGAAGGGGACAACAGAGGATGAGATGGCTGGATGGCATCACCGACTCGAAGGATGTGAGTTTGAGTGAACTCCGGGAGTTGGTGATGAATAGGGAGGCCTGGCGTGCTGCAGTTCATGGGGTCGCAAAGAGTCGGACACAACTGAATGACTGAACTGAACTGAACTGAAGAAAGAATATGGGTTAAAAATTAATTAACTGAAAATTACTTCCTCAATTTATGCAATATGAGAGTTAAAAAGTTGCCATTATTTGGGAAATTAAACACCTAAGTTTGTAAAAATCTGTGACATACAAGTTTACTTAGAATAGTTAATAAACTTTAAAGTAGTTTTAGAAAGTGGTTCTTTAAAATAAAAAATAAAATAATGTCAACTAAGTTCAAACAAAAACATGTTTCAAAACATCAATGACTTCATAGTCTTCACATAGGGAATGGCCATCAAGGACAAATGAGTTTTCAGATATAGCAAATAAAATTACAGGATGTCAGTTAACGTTGAATTTCACATTTGGGATACACTAGAAAACATTATAGTTTAGCTGGATATTCTGTAGTTTTTCTGGCAATACTGTACAAAGATATTTTTTCATTAGAAAACAAAAACAACACATACCTCATTTTCTCAAATGTTGCAAATAATTTTAAAAAACACCACAGACCTTATACATAACCTCTATTAGAGCTCTTTCATTTGCTCTGCATTGCAATTGTTATTAATATGTTAGTCATTTCAATTAGATTCCAAGACCTTCAGAGCAGAATTTGCTTTTTAACTTAATCTATCCTTAGTTCAGTGCTCAGAACATCGCTCTCACTCAATAACTGCATTTGGAAGGACTAGATGAGCTAATAACCTGTGTTTTAATTCTAGATCAAATAGTAACTGAATATCACCTTGGTGAAAATATTCAACGTATCTGGATCTGTGTTCCTGAACCATAAAATGAGATATAGAGCTGAGCGTGCTCGGTAAAGTCTTTTTGTCACCTAGAGGCTACATTTAAGTTTGCTACTCCTATATCTTGAAAAACACATTGAGTTTTCCTGAAATATAAATTTAATCGAGCGAAGTATTTATTGTACATTTGCTACCCCCATGGCAGTTCCAAGAGTACAACAGGAAGACATGAGTGACATAGTACTGCTCAGCTGGTATAATGATCAGAGACAAGGGCCATTCATCATGCTTCAACGAGGCCTTAAATTATGATGAAAATGCACTGAGACTCACTTCTGCTGATTTCATTACAATGTAGTCCCAGACTCATGTGGTAAGCATTTCAGCTCAGACTCCCCACTGGCAACTCTATAATATTAAAGGACAACAAAATGAATCTTGAAGGATGAAAATAGTGTTACAAATAATAGAATAATGTTGGTGAAATATGTTCATTATTCTGTTTGCTTTTAAGTAAACCAAAACAGTTGCAGAAATTGATTTAATTTATAAATGTTTGATGGGCATCTATATTTATCAAGCATTTACTATAACTTAAGTATCTTATATCACAGGATAGGTGGAGTCACAAAACAAATTATGTCGAGGCAACATGATTATGGCTTGTATGGCAACCAGTGCATCCTTGACAAGCAACACTGAACAGAAAAAGGAACTCATGTCTCTCACCCAAATTTTCTACATCTATGGAGGCCCAATTATATGGCACATGTTGTGTAAAATACCAGCTATATGGGAACAAACAGGATTCAATCTCAGACGTCAGCCATTGACAATCCATAGCAATTTGCATGACATTGTGAAGGAGTTGTTCAGTGAGTCTCATGAGAGGTAACATTGCCTTTCTTGATATAAGAAAATTATTCTAAAATAATTCCTATTGCTTTCAAGACAACATGTGAGTAGAGTCTTTTCAAGTTTGCCAAAATCGGCAAAAGCAAAAGGAAAGATTTTCAAGTGCTTTTGAGCCTTTAGTGGGTCTTGGTCCCTCTGAGAGTCTGATGCAAGATCGTGAACTCTGAATAAAAATGCAGTTGCATAAATACACACCGCTTTGCAGGCAATTTACCCTCTTCATCAGGGTTGTAAATACATTCAATGACACATTTGAACAGACTAAGTATTACTATAATGGGATTGGTTTCTATAGAGTTAAATTTTCCAAATGAAATGGAATAAAATATAATTATGACTGATGCTGCATCCATAAAGTCAGGAGTCATGAGTGTGTAAATTGACTTTGGGTTAAACTAATTCACAGCAATTAATGAAAGAATATAATAGAGTAGTTGCTTTGAAGGAGATTTTTAAAAAATAAAAATTGCATGCATTTTACCAATTTATAGAAGAGGCAATTATTTTTGTGAGCAGTATATTGACCACTCTAACTCTTATGTCACTTGATAAAAAGACTAAAATAGAGAAATAACTTCACCTACAATCCCAATTATAAGGCAGTCACATTCCCATAGCAACTGTCACTACATTCTAGGCATTGACACATTTTACATAATATTATGGTGTTCCTTAAATACTTAATGTCTGTTAAGACTGGCTAATAATTCTGAAAAGTCAGTGAAGGTGTCTCCAATGGTCTTGATTCATTCTTTCACTGAGAGTGTCCTGAAGACACACTTAACAAGTCAGTTTCAGACTCAAGATCTAGATAAACATGCAACTTTCCTTGTGAATTCTTCCAAAGCTTCCAGTTCATAACATGGTTCACTTCTCTGTGCTCTTACAGACTCAAGCCACATTATCACCCTACAATTCATTCACTTGAGCTCTATAGTCAATATCTCCTGTTAGATTATAAGTCCTTTAGGGCAGAGACTGAATCTCATTCATCTATGCTACTTCCAGCCACAGTGCTTTTCAAGGAGGTATGCACTGATGTTGGTTTGCTGAATCAAAACACATCACTTAAATCAGTGGCTGTCCTCTCCAAATGTAAGCATGTTATCAGTAGCTGGTAAAGATATGTACCTCTTTTATTATTAAATTCTAAAAAGCTTTATCAGCAAAGGAGCCATGTTTGTTTCATTCACCACTGAAATCTCAACATTGGTCATGGTCCCTGGAACATTGCAGATGATCAGTAAGTAACTGTTGAAAGAATATTGAATGAATTAGTTCAAAGCAGAATGAAGGGTACTGAAGGAATATCTACTCGAAGGCACTCTCAATAAGAGGGAAGCATTTCTTTCAATCCATGGGACTCTACCATCATTTATTTTTCCTGTAGGCTGTGTCTGGAGATGCAGAAAGTCACAGCCCTTTCCAAGTTCTTTGGAAGAAAAGAAAATCATTTCAGGGATCTGTGCTGAAGGCAATGAAAGTGAAGGTCAAGGTCTTAATCAAGGTCATAAACTGAGCAAATGTCGTAGGCTAAAAGCCTAGAAAGACATTCTAGAGGAACCGGTAATCAAAATAAGAACTGAAGTATTGACAAATTAGGCGGAAAAGATGATGTAGGGTGAAGATGAAGAGTTTTTTGAGAGAGCAGTTTTCCTTAAGGACCAGAAGAGAACAGAGAATTTCCAAAAAGAAGTATCTGTAAGGATTTACTCAATCCTTTCAAACCCTGCTACTGCCTTATCAACTAAGTTTTCATAATATTCTAAATCCTTTGCTGTTGTTTCCACACTCTTCTCAACATCTTCACCATGGGTAGATTTCATCGTAAGAAAACCAGTTTCTTTGCTAATCCATAAGAAGCAGCTCCTCATCTGTGAAAGCTTTATCCTGAAAATGCAGCAGCTTATTCACATCTTTAGGCTCCATTTTAAATTCTAATTATCTTGCTATTTCTCCTATGTCCATAGTTATTTCCTCCAATGAAGTTTTGGACCCCTCAAAGTCATCCATAGGGTTTGGAATCCACTTGTTTCAAACTTTTGTTGATGTTGATATTTTGACTTCTTTCTATGAATTACATATATTGTTATTGACATCTAAAATGGTGAATCCTTTCCAGAAGGTTTTCAGCCTATTTTAGCTAAATTCATCAGAGGAATCACTATCTATAGCAGCTATAACTTATGAAATGTGTCTCTTAAATAATAAGAATTGAAAGTTGAAATTACAGCTCACTCTGTGGACTGCAGAATGAATGTTGTGTAGGAAGTCATGAAAACAACATTAGTTTCATTGTCCATGTCCATTAGAGCTCTTGAGGGACTGGAAACATTGTCAGTGAGCAAAACTAGACCAATATTTTGAAAGGAACTTTTTTCTTAGCAGTAGTTCTCAACAAACAAGCTTAAAATATGCAGAAAACCATGTTATAACCAGGTGCACTGTCATTCAAGCTTGTTGTTCCACTGATAGAGCACAAGCAAAGTAGATTTAGCATAATTTTTAAGGGCCTAGGACTTTTGGAATAATAAGTGAGGCACTAGCTTCAGCTGTAAGTCACCAGCTGCATTAGTCTCTAACAAGGGAGTTAACCTGTCCTTTGAAGCTTTGAAGTCAGGATTCAGTTTCTCCTCTTTAGCTATGAAATTCCTTCATGGCATCTGTTCTCAATAGAGTGATGTTTCATCTTCATTGAGAAATGTGTTGCTGTGTGCAGCCACTTCCATTCATTATCTTCATTATATCTTCTAGGTAATGCTGCAATTTCTGTACCAGCATTTACTGCTTCTCTTTATACTTTTGGGGCTTCCCTGGTAGCTCAGCTGATAAAGAATCTGCCTGCAATGCAGGAGACCCTGGTTCAATTCCTGGGTGGGGAAGATCTTCTGGAGAACAGATAGGCTACCCACTCCAGTATTCTTGGGCTTCCCTGGTGACTTAGCTGGTAAAGAATCTGCCTACAATGTGGGAGACTTGGGTTCAACCCCTGGGTTGGGAAGATGCCCTGGAGAAGGGAATACCCACTCCACTATTCTGGGGAGAATAGCCACTCCAGTATTCTGGCCTGGAATATTCCATGGACTTTATCCTTTTATGTTGCAGAGATCACTTATTTCCCTAATCATCATGAATCAACCTCTGCTCATTTCAACCTTTTCTAATGCAGCTTCCTTATCTCTCTCAAGCTTCATAGACTTGAAGAGAATTAGTTAGGGCCTTGTTCTGTATTCAGCTTTGGCTTAAGGGAATGCTGTGGCCATCTTGATCTGCTATCCAGACCCTTATAATTTTATCCACTTCAGCAGTAAGTCTATTTGCTTTCTTATCATTTATGTGTTCACTTGGATAATGCATTTAATTTCCTTCAAAAAATTTTCCTTTACATTCACAATTTGCCTATTTAGTGCAAGAGATCTAGCTTTGAGAGTATTTCAGCTTTTGGTCTTCCTTTCTGACTAAACTTAATTATTTCTAGCTTTTCATTTCAAGTGCAAGATGGGACATGACTTTTCCTATCACTGGAACACTTAGAGACCATTGTAAGGATATTGACTAAGAAAAAAAAAAAAAAAGCGGATATTGACTGTCCTAATTTCAATTTTATCTTTTTAGTGAATAAGAACACCTAAGAAGAGGGAACGATAGGTGGGAGAGAAGTCAGAACACACACAACATTTGTCAGTTAAATTTGCATCTTATATGCTATCGATTTGTGGCACCAGAAAAGTTATAATAGTAACATCAAAGATCACTAATCAAAAACCATAATAAATAAAATAACAATGAAAAATTTGGACTATTGCCAGAATAGCAAAATGTGACACAGAGGCATAAAAAGTGAGCCAATGTAGTTGGAAAAATCATACTGGTAGATGGGATGGAGATAGGATTGCCACAGACTTTCAACTCAAAAAATGCATATCAGTGAAGAATAGCAAAGTGAAGCATCACGAAACAAGGTATGCTGGTATTCATTTTATTTTATTAATTACTATTGCTCAGTCACTCAGTTGTGTCCAATTCTTCGCAACCCCATGAACGGCAGCACGCCAGGCTTCCCTGACTTTCACTATCTCCCAGAGTATGCTCAAACTCATGCTCATTAAGAGAATGATACCATCCAACCATCTCATTCTCTGTTGCCCACTTCTCCGCCTGCCTTCAATCTTCCCCAGCTTCAGCGTTGTTACCAATGAATTGGCTCTTCGCATCAGAGGGCCAAAGTGTTGGAGCTTCAGTTTCAGCATCAGTAATTCCAATGAATATTCAGGGTTGATTTCCTTTAGGATTGACTGGTTTGATCTCCTTGCTGTCCAAGGGAACTTCAAAAGTCTCCTCCACTATTTTATTAATAGTGAAGTCTAATTTATTACTTGTTTTATTTTTATGCTTTGTGGGATTTTGCTTTGTAATTTTAAATCCAGTGTCACAAAGATGTCCTCATTTGTTTTCTTCCAGAAGTTTATGATTTTATGTTTAACATTTAGGTTAAATCCACTTTTTTTTTTTAATTTTATTTTTATTTATTTTTTTTTTAAATTTTTTTTTAAATTTTAAAATCTTTAATTCTTACACGTGTTCCCAAACATGAACCCCCCTCCCACCTCCCTCCCCATAACATCTCAGTGGGTCATCCCCATGCACCAACCCCAAGCATGCTGTATCCTGCGTCAGACATTTGTATTAACTTTCAGTGAAAAGTATGATTCAACTTTTTTGCATTTGGTGGTTTAGTCACCATTTGTAAAACAGATTATTCTTTCTCCACCTTTATCAAAAATAATTTGGCTCTATTTGTGTGTCTCTTTTTAGCTTCTTTATTTTGTTTCATTGATATATTTATTTAGAGGAAAATAGCTCACTTTGTAGACCATATTTCAATGAATACAATTGTTTTATATTTTAGTAGTAGAAAAAATGCATAGCTCATTGTACCTATAACATAATCAGAAATACGTGTTACTATTCATCATTGATAGTTTAATATCCTAACAGTACAACCTAATGTCTACACAACTCTTTTAATTTTTATGAAGAAACTATTGATATCAATATGGAGTCATTTATTTACTATAGATAGTAATTTTATTTGCTTATAATATTAAAAAATATATATGAAACAGGTATAAGGAGTTAGAATCTTAGAGATATTTTTATTACATTTTCAAAAGGTTGGACTCTAAAACCTGTCATTTAACTATGTTTGTTTCAATTCAACTACCATTTACAGAATAATCACTGTGTTACAGTCACTGGATTAAGATTCCAGAGATACACACACACACACACACAAACACACACACAGACATATATATATATATACACTGAATCTGTCTTTGAGAAGTTCATAGTAGAGACAAGACATCATATACATGTGATAAATATACTATTAAAATAGATGTATCACATGTTCAAATTTTATTGTAAAATATGCTAACTTTCTGAATTTGGCATTTATGTGATTAAAATATGTCAACAATTTTCTTCCCTTATGTTGTTGTTGTTATTTAGTCAGTAAGTCTTGTCCAACCCCTTTGCTTCCCCATGGACTGTAGCCCACCAGGCCCCTCTGTACATGGGATTTTCCAGGTAGGAATACTGGAGAGGATTGACATTTCCTTCTCCAGGATATCTTCCCCACCCAGGCATTGAACCCACCTCTCCTGCTTGGCAGATAGATTGTTTAGTGCTGAGCCATCAGGAAAGCCCTTCTCTTATAGGGTAATAGCATAGCTCCTGAACTATATTTTTATGCATGTGATTAGTGGCCATGAGAATATTTTCAGATCTGTGTGCCTCTCTGTCATCCTTTCTTTATCCTCTACATCTAGGCATTTTTGATTTTTCTGTTACTTGATATGATTTACTGTAATTGAAAGTATTAGGTGGCATTAAAATTATGAGCATTATATCTAGGGTGAACAGATTTTAAATAAACAATCCAGTATGTCTCAGAGAACTGTAACCATAAACCTAACGGGCTTTTAGTTTTTTAGTTGAGCTGTTTGAGTCTGGTTACTTTTATATAGATTGTACTATGTGGTGAGATAAACATCATGTTAAACACTATTGAAGACAGAATTAGTTTGAGTATATTGCAAATAATGCCGCATAAAAGAGACACTTGAAATATAAAAGGGAGGTTAAGAGAAATAAAGAATGGAATATTGCTCTGCCATAAAAAGGAAAGAAATTGGGTCATTTGAAGAGATGTGAATGGACTTAGAGTCTGTCATACAAGGTGAAGTAATCCAGAAAGAGAAAAACAAATCATATATTAATGCGTTTGTGCAGAATCTAGAAAAATGGTACAGATGAATCTATTTCCAGGGCAAAAATAGAGATGTGACATAAAGGACATGTGAATGGTGAGCAGGGAGGAGAGGTTGGGATGAACTGAGTAGCTTTGACATACATACACTTCCATGTGTAAAACGGATAACTAGTGGGGACCTGTTATAAAGCACAGGAAGCTCAGCTAACTGTGATGACCTTGAGGGGTGGGATGTGAGGGATGGGAGGTAGGTCCAAGAGAGAGGGGATATACGTATACATTTAGATGATTCATTGATTTATACATCAGAAGCTAACACAATATTGTAATTATACTCTTTTTTAAATAAATAAAGGAAAATTGTGCTTGACAATATTTGCATAACAAAAGGTGAGAACATGGGGCATATTTCCAGACCTTTATTTTGTTCTATGGATTTATATATCTTGATGGAAATACCATATCTTGTCGACTTTTTAAAAAATAAACATTGGAAAGAGACACATCTAAAGGGAAATTGATAGAAAAAGTTTCCTGAATTGAAAAAAGATATACATTCTAAATATCAGGACACAGAGTGAACACTATAAAGGTCAAATAGGCAAGACAATGCACATATTGGTAAATTCCTAAAAGCATAGAAAAGGAAAAGAATTTACCTACAGTAATCAATAATCACACTGATACCTAGCTATTCACAAAAACAACAGAATCCAGATGACAGTGTAATACAAGAAAACAGCAACCAGTTAAAACTTGAAATTTAATAGTGTATGTTAAATATAGGTATTTTCAGACAAGGATTGAATCTTTGTCTTTAACAGACCTTCATGTAGGAGATAATATATGCTTTAGAACAAAAAATTTAATCTTTGAGGGATGGAGTGGAATGTAAGAAGTAGTGATCAAAAGACTTGGGTAAATTTAAATCAGTTTTGGCTAGAAATACAATAACAATTATGATAGCAAATGTTTGGGGTATAAGCAAGTAAAAAATACTTTATAGAATTAAAATAGCATTGGAGAGAGATTGGATTCTTACATTCTTCTCTTATTGATTAAATTTTAGCTGAATAAAATTAAGTACAGTCACAGTTTATTTTATTTTGTGTTGCTTTCATGGGCTCCCCACTGCGTTTGATGAACTGAAGGTGTGTGCTACCCCCCACTAGCCGCATGCTTTTTAAGCAGCGCTTGCTCGTTTGTGCCTCTGTGCCACGTGTCAGTGATTTTCTTGCAACACTTTGCACTTTTTCAATATTGTGATATTTGTTATGCTCTGTGATTAAAGATCTTTGGTGTTTTGATTTTTATAGCTCACTATTAAGAGAATGAAAAAATAAGCCACAAAGCTGAAATATATTTACAACTCAATACCTGATAAAGATTTGATGCTTTTGAACTGTGGAGTTGGAGAAGACTCTTGAGAGTCCCCAGGACAGCAAGGATATCCAACCAGTCCATCATAAAGGAAGTCAGTCCTGACTATTCATTGGAAAGATTGATGCTGAAGCTGAAACTCCAATACTTTGACCTCCTCATGCAAAGAGTTGACTCACTGGAAAAAACTCTGATGCCCTGAAAGATTGAGGGCAGGAGGAGAAGGGGATGACAGAGGATGAGATGTCTGGATGGCATCACCTACTTGACGGACATGGGTTTGAGCAAGCTCCAGATGGACAGGGAAGCCTGGTGGGCTGCAGTCCATGGAGTCACAAAGAGTCAGGCATGACTGAATGACTAAATTGAACTGAACAGATCTGATAAATGGCTTGTACCCAGAATATAAAAAGAATTCACAACATTCAATGAAAAGAAAACAAAGAAGACAACTTAAAAAATTCAAAAGCTGTATCAAAGAAGTGTTCAGCAGACAAATAAACACAGGATACTCAACAGCACTTTTCACTAAGAAAACCCCAATTCAGTCACAGCGAGATAACCCTGCACATGTATCAGAATGCTGAAAACCAAATAATGACAACATGTGAAGTATTGATGAGGAAGTGGATAAGCTGGAACACTCCATGAAATGAAAAATGACACCACTATCCCCCCCCCCCCTTTTTTTTTTCCTTTTTTGGCCATGCCACACAGTTCATGGGCTCTTGGTTCCCTGACCAGGGGTCAAACCTATGCCCCCTGCAGTGAAAGTATGGAGTCCTAATCACTGGACTGTCAGAGAACTCCCAGTGCCAGCACTTTGAAGAATAATTCATTAGTTTCTTAAAAGTTAAACATAGTCCAGTCATATGAAGTAGCCATTCCCATCTTGGATATTAACCCATGAGAAATGTAGAAGAATACACAAATATTTAGAAGAGCTTTCTTTGTAAAAACCAAAATAGGGAAATTGCCCTAATGTCCATGAACAGGTAAATGGAGAAAAAAATTTTATACATAGATATAAATATATTATGTTTTATATATACTTTTATAACATATATTTTACACAAAATTAACAGTATATAGAAGGGAATCTACTCAACAATGAAAGGGGATTAATTTATACATAAAACACATGGACGAAACTCAAAATAAGTATGTCAAGTGAAAGAAGCTATTGAAAAAAAGATACACTAAGCAGTCCAGTTTTTAAAAGAAGGTTTAGAAACTTCATCGCCATTTCTAGTGACAGGAAGCAGATTGGTATATGTCAATGGATGGGGAAGGAAAAGGGAGGAAAGGACAAGAGCGGAGGAGAGACAACTTTGGTATGTTCACAGTCTTGATTGTGGAGATGTTTTCCCAGCTGTATGCATATTTCACAGCTAAGCAAATTATACATTTTAATATGGGCACTTTATATCAATTATATGCAATATCTCTGTGCTTTAAATGTCCACAGTATATAACATGTGGGGACATCAAATGTTAATTGATGGGGCGTCAACTATACAAAATGTGCCTGAAGCAGCTTGAAGTACTCAAAAAATTCCGCTGTGATGACGGGGTGCCAAAGGAACACAGGAGCCAAACGAAGAACTATAGTGACTCCTCCCAGAGCGTCAAGTGTGGAGGTGGTGGGTGAGGAAAGCAACTTCAGTGGAGAGACCTGAGGAATACTACCTCAGCCAGGTGAGCAAGAATGACCTCAGGTAAGAGATCATCCTGATTATATGCACTCCTGATATGTAATGGAAATGGCATGCTAATTCTGTGATCTTTCTCCCCCAAGCCCATAACCCTAGTCTAATCATAAGTAAAACATAAGACACATCGCAATAGGGGGATTTTTACAAAATACCTGACCAGTACTCTCAGAACTGTCAGTGTCATCAAAACAAGGAAAGTCTTAGAAATTTTCACAGCCAAGAGGAGCCTAAACCACATGCAAACAAAGTGCCACATGGCGTCCTAGGTGGGATCCTGGTACTGAGAAAGGATATTAGGTAAGGAAATCTGAATAAGGAATGACCTTTAATTAATTGTGGAGCATTAATAGTAGTTCATTAATTGCTTAATTGTGATAAATGTAATAGTTTTATTATTAATAATATTAACATATTAATCATGTTGTCCTTCAGTTACTAAAGTCATGTATGACTGTTTGTGATCCCATGTACTGCAGCTTGCCAAACTCCTCTGTCCTCCACTATCTCCTGGAATGTGCTGAAATTCATGTCCATTGAGTTGGTCGTGCCATCAAACCAACTCATTCTCTCTTGCTCCATTCTCTTCCTGCTTTTAATCTTTCCCAATATCAGGGTCTTTTTCAATGAATCAGCTCTTTGCATCAGGTGGCCCAAGTACTGGAACTTCAGCATCAGTCCTTCCAATGAATATTCAAGGCTGATTTTTCTTAGGATTGACTGGTTTGATCTCCTTGCAGTTTAAGCGGCTCTCAAGAGTCTTCTTCAGCATAGGGAACATTGAACGTGAGGGAGGTACCCTCTTCACAACTTTTATGTAAATCTAAAGCTATTCTTTTTTTAAAGGTTTCAGTGTAGTTTCATTTCATTGACGTTGCCTTTATTTTTCTTTTTTTAATAATTGGGGCCATGCCTCACGGCATGCAGGATTTTACTTCCCTGACCGAGTATCAAACCCATGCCCCCTATGTGGAAAGCACAGAGTTTTAATCACTGGATGGCCAGGGAAGTCCCTCTAAAGCTATTCTAAAGTTCAAATTGTAATTTAAAAAGCAATTAATGGAAGCATACCACAGGAAAGACAGCCTCCAACTCTGTTCTCTATAACTTCTGTTCCATAGTCAGCTCTGACATCTGAATTTCCTCTCATTTTCCCATTTCCTATGGGCTCTACCCAAAGAATGAATAAGGCAGCTTCACAGGAAGTGCTCATTCTGAGTATTTTTTGTTCTTATTTTTTACAAATATCCTTACTAGTATCTTTTCATTGTTTTAGAGGAGATATGCAGATACCAATCATGAATATTAAAAAATGATCCAGTTGTTAGAATGTGGGTGATGCTTAGCTATGTGCATTACAAGATCTATGTAACAGGGATATTAAATTCAAACTCTATAGATTTCAATCTGACATGACTTTTACCAATGACTTGGCTGTCTGTGGATAAAAGAGTTCCTCATAGAACATGAGCTTTAAAAGGCTGAATGCACGCAGAATATTTGCAGTTCTATCAGGTTAGCTGCTATTACACTTCCACCTCTCTACACTTCTACAGGGTGGGAAGCTCCTTCTAAGGCAGCCACAAGCTCTATATTTTTCATCTTTAACATTTTTAATGCTAACCTTCTTTATACAGTTACATCCCAATTATTTTTGCTTGGAAACAGAGTGGGAGGCATCTGGGGACTAAACTCAAGCCTCATGTTAATTATCTGAAATCCAATTGTTGTCTACATCCCTTTAGAAATGTGAGCTATGTAGTATGCAATATTCATATTATGGCTGGATACCTCATATGAGAGTAATTTAATTGTCAGTGCTGCTCAACCATTGTTTAATGAATTTCTAACAATTTGAAAGGGAAGCTGTTGGAAGGCCATTATTAAATTTTGTATTTGCTCTGTAGTTTTCTTCACCATTGCTTCATCTATTTAGGATTATGATAACATTAGCTTTGAGTTCCTTTAAAAAAAGAACTTTTTTGATTATGCAAAATTTGAACTTCTTAACCACTGGAAAACAGAGTAAATACATTTTAAGACAGGCTTGCAATTAAGTCAAAGGGTGATGATCACACCAGTCTGTACAATAAAATACAAATTTATAAAACAAAGGAAGCACTCACAGATGATGCAGTAGAAACAGTAAAGAATATTATGGTAGACACAGGAGGAAGAGGCAGGGAATTTCAGCAAAACTTAATCTTATCTTATAAACAGCTTAATAAAGTGTGAGGTGAGGTGAAGTCGCGTCCGACTCTTTGCGACCCCATGGACTGTAGCCTGCCAGGCTCCTCCATCCATGGGATTCTCCAGGCAAGAATACTGGAGTGGGTTGCCATTTCTTACTCCAGGAGATCTTCCCGACCCAGGGATCAAACCCAGGTCTCCCGCATTGGAGGCAGACGTTTTAACCTCTGAGCCACCAGGGAAGTCCGGTAATAAAGTGTAACCACTAACATTTCAAAGAGCAAATCACATCAAGGCACACTTTATTTAAATTATTGATCATGCCACAAAGCATAATAGATTAGTTATTACTGTGTTACTTTGTTGTAATATGTCAAGAGGCACTTGGGAAAAGAACATGGTTTTAGAGTTCATACCAAAACCAAATAACAAGGTCGGGGAGAGAAAATTGATTAAATCAATGACTTTAGGGGTCAAAAAACAAAACAAAACAAAAAAAACCCCAGCAAAGAAGGAATGAATTGACACTCTCAGACTCTTCAGTATTATGGACCTTGGGTCTTATAATCCAATGCATTAAACCATTTTCTTCTGTGTGCATTTGGATATTTTAAGGATCTCCAAAACAGTTCAAAAGATAATTTGTACTTGTTATTTAATCATGTTCAAAAATGCTGAAGTAGCAGATAATAATGGTTCATCTATGTGTTTATATATATATATACCCCTGTTTATTGATTACACTAAAACCTTTGTGTGGATCACAATAAACTGTGGAAAATTCTTAGAGAGGTAGGAATATCAGACCAGCTTACCTGCCTCCTGAGAAATCCATATGCAGGTCAGGAAGCAACAGTTAGAACTGGACATGGAACAACAAACTTGTTCCAAATTGGGAAAAGAGTACATCAAGGCTGTATATTATCACCATGCTTATTTAACTTATATGCAGAGTGAGGTGAGGTGAAGTCGCTCAGTCGTGTCCGACTCTTTGTGACCCCATGGACTGTAGCCTGCCAGGCTCCTCCATCCATGGGATTCTCCAGGCAAGAATACTGGAGTAGGTTGCCATTTCCTTCTCCAGGGGATCTTCTCGACCCAGGGATCAAACCCAGGTCTCCAGTATTGGAGGCAGACGCTTTAACCTCTGAGCCACCAGGGAAGTCCATCATGAGAAATGCTGGACTGGATGAAGCACAAGCTGGAATCAAAATTGCCAGGAGAAATATCAATAACCTCAGATGTGCAGATGACACCACCCTTATGGCAGAAAGTGAAGAGGAACTATAAATAGCTTCTGGATGAGAAAGAAAGAGGAGAGTGAAAAAGCTGGCTTAAAACTCAACATTCAGGAAACGAAGATCGTGATATCTGATCCCATCACTTCATGACAAATAGATGGGGAAACAGTGACAAACTTGATTTTCTTAGGCTCCAAAATCACTGTGGATGGTTTTTGCAGCTGTGAAATTAAAAGACACTAGGAGAATGCCAGGGACAGGGGAGCCTGGTGGGCTGCCGTCTATGGGGTCGCACAGAGTCAGACAAAACTGAAGTGACTTAGCAGCAGCAGCAGCAGCAGCAGCAGCAGCAGCAGCAGCAGCAGCAGCAGCTCTTTATAAGAATAGCCATGACAAACCAAACAGTGTATTAAAAAGCAGAGTCATTACTTTGCTGACAAAGGTCTGTATAGTCAAAGCTATGGTTTTTCCAGTAGTCGTGTTCTGATGTGAGAGCTGGACAATAAAGAAGGCTGAGCACCAAAAAACTGATGCTTTCAAACTATGGTGCTGAAGAAGACTTTTGAGAGTCCCTGGGACAGCAAGGATATCAAACCAGTCAGTCTTAGAAATTAATCCTGAATATTCATTGGAAGGACTGAGACTGAGTCCTTCCAATACTTTGCTTAGATGTTGAGACTGAGCTTCCAACACTTTGGCCATCTGATGCAAAGAGCTGACCCATTGGAAAAGTCCCTGATTCTGGGAAAGATCAAAGGTAGGAGTGGAAGGGGGCGACAGTGGACAAGATGATTGGATGGCATCACTGACTCAATGGAGATGAGCTTGAGCAAACTCCGGGAGATGGTGAAGGACAAGGAAGCCTGGTGTGCTGCAGTCCATGGGGACACAAAGAGTCAGACACAACTTAGCAACTGAACAACAACAATACCCCCTGCTCAGGGGCTCCATGAGATCATCTGGAAAATGGAATGAAGATGCAAACATTCTCTAGATTTGAGGGAAGCATTACTAATATCAAAGTCCACTCAGCATGCTGTTGAAATCTGACCAACTGAAAGACAAATAGCAAGAGGGCTGCATGCTTAGTGAATATCATCTGGGATATTCATGAAAACATGTCAGTTTTGTGTAGATTTAATGAAGCTTAGTGAAACTTTTTATAGCATTAAATGAAGGTTTTCAATTATCAAGAGAATTAAGAATACTTAGTGCTTACATTGCTTAGCCCAGTATGGATTTCCTGACCTGATATTCAATGTCTATTTCTTGAATTCATTATATAAATATTACCCATGGAAATATGAGAGCAGCATGAGACAGTGGGCAGACTGTACGTTTTGCAGGGAAAGAAACACAACTTTGAATTCCCACTATCACACTCAAGGTTATTATACTCACTCTCTCAGAACCTTAATTTCCCATCTATAAATGGAGAGCTCTGATTACATCCTACAGTTGCTGTCTTCCTTGGTGTCTTACACTCTTGATGCTATAGAGCCCATCCTGGACACAGAATGGTCAAGACCATAAACTAGGCTAATCAACTCTCAATCCTCCATCCAGAATCTACTCCCAACCCTACTTCCAATCTCCAAGAGCAATTATTGCCAAAAGATGGGAGTGTTACCCAAGCTGAGCCAAGCAGATGTCCTCTATTCCTGCATTCATACTAGACATGAAGGAGACCAGGGCCCTTTTCCCTGTGGTCAGGGATCTGCAAGGCATTGGACCTGAAGTGACTACGGACACTCCTCTGAGGACGGAACTACAATAGCATAGAAGCTGGACATGGACTCCAGAGACATTCGGAGGTCATTTCCATCCCATGGCTTCAAGCATAAGATGAACAACCTCCCTTTTAAGATGAATCCAGTTACAGACGTCTTACCATTTATAACTTACGTTCCGCTAATATTCCTTTCTTGGGGTTTGCTTTGGAGTTAAGAGAGTCCATGTGAAATATCAGTAATGGACAAAGGCAATATAAGTTGAGGCCATTTTTATTATGATTTGCTCTCCTTCCTCGCCTCACATGCAAAGATTCTCATGCATAAGTTGGCTCTGCCTGAGGTTCAAGAACAAGAGTAAAGTTACAAAATATTTTTGATCATTCGAGACAAGCATGAAAATACCATGGCTATGACTGGTAATCCTACTGTTACTACTACTATTATTAACATCATATTTATTTTTATTATGACAACTATCACTTACTTGCTGAATGACTGCTGTTTCTGGCACCATCCTCATGACTTTCTAAGCATCATCTCATCTAATCTTTATATAAATTATTATTATTATATGAACTTATTGCCATATCAATTTTATTATCTCAGTGCATAAAGGAGAATAGAATATTAATGAATTTAAGTGACATAAATTAAATTCATGTTGAGATATGTTTAACTCCAAAGTTGAGAACCAAATCGTTCAGTCATGTTTATAGACATGTAATTCAGATGAAAACCAGGCATTTGCATGAATCATCCTAATAATTCTTTCATTTTCCAAGGTTTCTCTGTGTCTATATGGCATAAATCTCAACTTGCAGAATCACGGAAAATTTCAGAATAAAACTGAGAAAAAAAATCTCCCAAGCTGTAATACGAATGCCAACCCTGTTTGATCACAACTTTGTGAGGTGCAAAGGAAATCATACTTCATTTTACGATTCACCTTGAATACAATTTTATATAATATATAGCAAATATGGTAGGTAACATGCACATATTTAAGCTTTATAAAATGAAGCATGAAAATGGCTCAAACTGGGTTTCAGTGTTGCTATTGTTTTCACTGTCTAAATCATAAGAGAATTTGCCATAAGCAATAGATCTAATAAATGCCTCTGCTAAGAAAAAATGGGAGTTGTCATAAACCCAGATCATGCTGGAAAAAATAAGATTATGGTTGAACTGAATAGAAAGGTAGAATATTGCTAGAGGGAGATAGAGTTTCCATAGGAGCCAGAAAATACCAAGTGAGTGAGTTGTTCCCTTCATCTATTCTGCGTCCAGTTTTTAAATGTTCTTTATCTGGATTTAGTCCTTTGGTCATATCTGCAACTAAATCTCTCAGTCATTTCTGGGTCAGCTGTGGTGTCCTTTTCTTTATATTATTTTCAAAAAAATGCTTAAACTATCTTTTGGGAAAACTATATCCTTCTTCCTTTTCAGCTGTCAAAATGATTTAAAGTGTGACCTCTCAATCAATGGACAATGACCATGTGGTCTTTAAATGATTTTTTCTTTCTGCTTCTCTTTTGTGTTTTGTTCTCTAAATGTGCCATCTAAGGCAGTACTTTAAGTTGTTCAAATTGGTCCATTTCTTGAATTGCTTTCCCCTTTCAATGTTTCATTTAATGTTTCTCTAATGGTTAGTTACTGTCAGAGCCCTGCAAAAAGGTATGTCTTTCAGTTGACGTCCTCCCTAATGCACGTAATCTTGAATATTTGATAATATAATCCTTTGAAAAGGATGCAGCTTTATCTAATTGCAGGTTCATTTTCTTGTCCTTCTTGTAGGATGTGTGCTGTGAAATTTCTGTTAGTATTTTTCTCTTGATTTTGCCTTCATAATATTAAAAAAAAAAAATTAGAGGAAACACCTTTCCTGAATGTCAAGCAGAATTTTAATTTCAATAAAAACTGAATATGATGATAAGGGAAAGAATAGAAATGAACATTTTCTGAGGGAAAAATTTTTTTGCCAATTTTTTTGTACCGTACTAGCTTTTACCTCATTTAGTTCTTGCCACACCTTTTCACAATTTGAGGAATGTTCAACAAAAGTCAATGAAGAGTGGTATTTTTATTCACTGTGTTTTTGCTTCACTTTAAAGCTATAAACAAAGCCTTTGCAAATGTCTACATGGTAAACAAAGTACAGAAAGCACTTCATAAAATGATAAAGTTAAAAAAAGAGACATATAAATTAGATTATTTGTCAAATATATTGCTTAAAATGAAATGCATTGCTTTTTCTCAGGCTAATTTGTCTTTTTTTCTTCTTCTTCTTTTTTCAGTCTTTTACTTATGTGAGCACTCCTCCACCCCTCAAATAGGCCACACAGCTGGTGGGTTTTGACTGGCAAACTATCTTTTTGGCTCACTAGACATAGGGATGGCCATTCCCTTGTAGCTTAGTTGGTAAAGAATCCATCTGCAATGCAGGAGACCCTGGTTCGATTCCTGGGTTGGGAAGGTCCCCTGGAGAAGGGAAAGTCTACCCACTCCAATATCCTGGCCTGGAGAATTCCATGGACTGTATAGTCCATGGAGTCTCAAAGAGTCAGATATGACTGCATGACTTTCATTTTCACTTTCACTTTAGACATAGGGCTGATGCACACCCCAAGCTGAAATGCATATTTGTACGTACTACTGTTTTGTCCAGGCCCTCTTCAAATCATCCCTGGCTAATACTTCACTTTTTTTGCAAAGATCTCCATTTCCCAGTCTCATTCCTTCTAGCTCTACTTTCTCTTTCCCAATGTGTGAATCATTTTTTTGCATAGGTCATAATTTATATGCAAAATATTTTAAAATCTTGTTTTTGTTCAATCACTAAGTCATGTCCACCTCTTTGGAACCCTGTGGATTGCAGCACTCCAGGCTTCCCTGTCCTTCACTATCTCCTGGAGCTTGCTCAAAATCGTGTCTATGGAGTGGTTGGTGACATTCAGCCTTCTCATCCTCTGTCGCTCTCAATCTTGCCCTGTATCAGGGTCTTTTTCAATGAGTCAGTTCTTTGTATCAGGTGGCCCAAGTATTGGAATTTCAGCTTCAGCGTCAGTCCTTCCAGTGAATATTCAGGATTGATTTCCTTTAGGATTGACTGCATTGATCTCCTTGCTGTCCAAAAGACTCTTAAGAGTCTTCTCCAACACCACAACTCAGAAGTATCCATTTTTCTGTGCTCAGCTTTCTTTTTGGTCCAACTCTCACATCTGTATAGGACTACTGGAAAAGTCATAGCTTTGACTATACAAACCTTTGTCAGCAAAGTGATGCTTCTGCTTTAATATGCTGTCTTTTACAATCTAATTCAGCATACTTTTTACTCTCAAATGCCACACAAAAAGCCCTAAATTCTTCCAATCATTTGCCTCCTGAATGATCAAACATCCCTTTTATAAGAATGTATGACTTTTGAAAATGAAATTAAGAAACACAGTTTTATTCAAAGTAGAACCAAAAAGAATAAAATACTTCAGAATGAATTTATCAAGAAGTTCAAGACCTTTCTTTAAAACAACAAAACATTGCTGAAAGAAAATTCAGAAGATGTAAAATAAATGGAAAAATGTTCCATGTTCATTCATTGGAGAGATCAATGTTGTAAAGTTGGCAGTTCTCCACACTTTCAGGTACAGATTCAACACAATCTCTAACAAAACACAGCTGATGTGTTTTTGCAAAAATTGATAAGCTTGCCCTAACATTTAAATGGGAATGAAAAACACAAACAACATCCAAAATAAGTGTGAAAAAGAACAGTGACAAAACTTACTATAGATCTATATGGATCAAGGCACCGTGGTACTGGTAGATATATAGATTGATAGATTGCTAGAATAGTGTTCAGAAATAAACTTTTGAATTTATGTTCAGTTCATTTTCCAGAGAGGTGCTAAGATGATTCAGTGGATGAAAGGATAGTTTCAACAAATAATACTGGACAAATTGGATGTTCTTCTGAAAAAAAAAAAAAAACAAACAAACTCAGGTACCTCATATCATGTATAAAGAACTCCCATGACTGAATCTGTGAGTTCAGGGTAACCATGGACACAGAGGGCTAACTATAAGTTACATGCAAATTTGTGACTGCATGGAGGATTGGAGCTTCCAACTCCCCACGTTGTTTAAGGGTTAACTCTTTGTGTACGCATATACATATAGGCAACCTTTGTATTTTTGCATATGATTCATTTAAAATTATTTATCTCTCTATGATATGTCTACGAAAGTTTCATGAGAATATCCAATTTCCCAACACCATTATATCCAGAATATATTAAAAAATCATCATTTAATAATAAAGAAAACAATCACATTAAGAATGGGCAAATAAACTGAATAGACATTACACCAAGAAAATATGAATGGCTTATAAGCACATGAAAAGATGCTTAGCATTAATAGTCATTCTGAAAGTCGCTCAGTAGTGTCTGACTCTTTGAGACCCCATGGACTATACAGTCCATAGAATTCTCCAGGCCAGAATACTGGAGTGGGTAGCCTTTCCCTTCTCTAGGAATGTTCCAAACCCAGGGATCAAATCCAGGTCTCCCAAGTTGCAGGCAGATTCTTTATCAGCTGAGCCACAAGGGAAGGCCAATTAATAGTCATTAGGGTAATACAAATTAAAAAAACACAAGAAACATCACTTCACACTCTCTAGAACAGTTATAATTAAAAAGGCGGACAATCAGTGCAGGCAAAGACAACAGACAAACCAGAACATTCCTATATTGCTTTAGTTCAGTTCAGTTCAGTTCAGTTCAGTCACTCAGTCATGTCCGAATCTTTGCGAACCCATGAATTGCAGCACACCAGGCTTCCCTGTCCATCACCAACTTCCAGAGTTCACTCAAACTCATGTCCATCGAGTCATGCCTGGACGATGAGATGTCATTCAGCCATCTCATCCTCTGTCGTCCCCTTCTCCTCCTGTCCCCAATCCCTCCCAACATCAGAGTCTCTTCCAGTGAGTCAACTCTTCGCATGAGGTGGCCAAAGTACTGGAGTTTCAGCTTTGGCATCATTCCTTCCAAAGAATACCCAGGACCGATCTCCTTTAGAATGGACTGTTTGGATCCCCTATATTGCTTATGAGGGTATAAATGACAATCACTTTGATCTGTTTCTTAAAAAGCTGAATATAAACTTACATATGACCTGGCAATTTTGTTACCAACCAGGGTTCTTGACCTCCTTAATCAATAGAAATTGACCAGAGGCCAGACAAGAAATTTGGACAAAGTTTACTGGGGCCCCTGCTGCAGCAGGAAGGAGTGAACAAACAGCAGATTCCTTTGCTCAGGAGATCCCCGAGGTGAAGGAGGGGAAACATGTTCCTACATGGGGGGAGGGTAGGATTTGTCCACGGCTCTGGCTGGAGGGGTGGTTTTGGTGTTTCGCCCACTCCTTTGCTGGTGTTGAGTGCAGGCAGCATGTGCAGTACCCTGCTTTAGCTCGCAACACCCTGATTTTGCTCCTGACTCCTCAGAAGTGGCAGTAGTGGGTTTTGATCTTTGTGTATCTTTTGTCCAGAATTTGCCTCAACCGTACAAGCATGCAGTTATTTTCAGTCCCATGTAGTTTCTTTGTATTTTATTGCTAGAAGGGGGGAGTGCCCAGGTACAAGCATTTTAGCACTGTCACCAAGAGTCCCAAGTCCCAGAACTATCTCAATTTCACTCTGACGTATCCACCTGAAATAAAACCTTGGTCCAATTTATATGCAGTATCCAGAAAAACCAAGCATATCTAGATAGAAAACAGATAGTGGCTATCTGGAGCTGGGATTCAGAGATGAAGTTGATGGTAAAGAGCCACATGGCATCTTTTCAGGGTGAGGAGAATGTTATAAGACTGGACTGTGGCTACTTAACTCTACAAATGTACTAAATGTGAAAAAAAAAAGTGGGTGAATTTTATAATATGCAGATTAATTTCTCCAGAAAAACCAAGCTTATCTAGATAGAAAGC
Source organism: Capricornis sumatraensis (assembly GCF_032405125.1). Lineage (NCBI taxonomy): Eukaryota > Metazoa > Chordata > Mammalia > Artiodactyla > Bovidae > Capricornis > Capricornis sumatraensis. The sequence continues at coordinate 19,256,968 of NC_091080.1, forward strand.
ACAGAGTGGCTATCTGGAGCTGGGATTCAGAGCTGGAGTTGGTGGTAAATAGCCACATGGCATCTTTTCAGGGTGAGGAGAATGTTATAAGACTGGACTATAGCTACGTAACTCTATAAATGTACTAAATGTAAAAAAAAAAAAAAAAAAAGTGGGTGAATTTTATAATATGCAGATTAATTTCTCTTGCTGCTGCAACAAATGGCAAAAAGCCCTTTTGACTTAAAATAATGCAAATTCCTTATTTTCAGTTTTGCAAATCTGAAATCTGAAACTTCCTGCCATGCTCATCCAGTACTGACAGAGTTGAGTTCTGCCGTGAGACCGAGGTCTTTGTGTCCTTGAGGGCTGTGGTTAGGGCTGCCTTGAGCTCTGAGAGGCCTTCTCCAGCACTTGTACTCAGCCCCCTGTGTCTCCGAACCAACTGGGCATGGAATCCTTCTCATCCTTCCAAGTCTCATACTCTTCCCTCATCAAGGCAATATCTCCTGATCCAGAAGACTTTCAGATTTTAAAGACCCATGTGATTAGATTTAGCCCATTAATGATCTTACTGTCCCAATGTCCTTGACTTTAACCACATCTTCAAAGTCTTTTTGCCATGTAAAACCATATAGTCACAGTTCAAGGTATTAACACATCTTCATAAGGGATTCCTTATTCACCTACAAAAAAAAAAAAAAAGAAAAAAGCCTCCTTTTATATAGAGGTTTTTAAATTAAAAAAAAATCTATATCATGTGATAAATTTTTGCTATTAAAACTCACCATATGCTATTATATGGAAACTCTAAATAGAAAATTACATCATCTATGTATATTGAGAATTTAGTTGTTGTTGTTGTTTTTCCTTTAGATTCTTATGTTTTTGTTCCTTTTTTATTTTCTAATGTCATGTAGCACCATGGCCTTAAACACCTAACAGCTTTCCTAGATTCTCAGACTGAAAATGTCAAAGCTGTGCATGATTCCACTTTTTTTCATCTCAAGTCCAGTGAAAAATTTCTCAACAAGTGTTGACAATAATACCCAGAACCAAATAATGAAAATGACTACTTCACTATCTCTACTTGTACCACTCTATTTCAAATCCCTATAAGATTTTTCTTGGCCTGCTCTGCTATCTGCCTTAATGATCTCTCTGCTTCCATCTTGCCCTTTTTTCCCTCACCCAGTCTAATTTTCATTTAGTAGTTAGATTGCATGAGCTCATTATTAACCAGAGTCCCTAATAATAGCTAAACTTACTGAGCCCTTATTATTTGCCAGTACTTATGCACATAATTTAAAGGGATTAACCCATTTACTTTACACAATAACTCTATGAAGATAGGTATTATTATTTCCCCCATATCCACAAATTAGAAACTAAAGCCCTGATGAATTTAGCTTACACAAGAGTGAATATCTAGTAAATACAGCAACCAGGATTCAAATATGTGTCAGTTATGACCAAGCCTTTAATACTCCTACCACTCTGCTGAAGACTCACTCCATCATTTCCCAAGTGTTGTTGAAAGTTAAGATCATCTCTGTCTGTTGATTCTCAGTTTTGCCAGCCATCAAATGGCAGAAAATGTTTCCACTTCCTCAACCCTCCCCAATGGATGTACTTAGAAGGCTAAGGAGGACAAGATGGTCAGTATTGTTGGACTTAAAGACAGAGCCCTCCTGGCTGCGAGAGGCATCCATCTCCTCAAAGAGATGACAGAAAGATTGTGAAATGACCTCTGATGCTGTCGCTGTAAAGGGAGGTTGGCATTCTGTCTCTCAGCTGGGTATCTGCTTAGGCAGTCAGTTTGGTGACCTGCCTCTCTGCCTCTCTCAGTAGGGAAAATGAGCAGTCAGAGCAGGGCAGGCTGGCGGTCTAGGAATCTGCACTCCCATCTCGAGGAAGCTGGGCTCCCAGTGTGGATGGAGAGGCACGGAATGTAAGGCAGAACTCTCAGATCAGAGACCTGATCGGTGGGATCTCAAAATCCCCAGGTCTGTCTCCCACACCCTGTAGTACCCAGCGGGTCAGTGCCAGCCACCCAGAGGCTGAGAGCCAGCAGTGGCAGCTGGAAACGCACTGAAAAATGGTACGGATAGGCCAAAACCCAAATGTGACCCCAACGAGCCATTTTTTCTTCTTCTATGCCCCACCTCCCCTACTCTGAACTCTGGGGGACTACACCCAGCCTCAGAAGGAGAAGACAGGTAGAACTTTGAAATGGAAGATTCAGATATGAAACTGTTTGAATGAGGACTAGACAGATTTTTATAAACTCTAACCAGACAGACGCTTCTCCAGTGCAAAAAGGAATGAATTTTTTAGAACATGATTCAATACAGTGATGGATTTCAATAAAAGTATTTATGTTTATTTACTATCTTTTGAGGATTTTTATTTAACCAGTTATAACAGCCTCAAGGTCTCAAAGACCCAAGAGAGGGCTCTTCATTCCTGTGCTTTCCTTACTATACTCCAAACTTAAAGCCAACTATGTGCAGCCTCAGGGCCTTTACACAGGCCATCTACAGGGTTCATCCCTACTCATTTTTTATGATTCACCTGTTGCAATTTCAAATCTGTTTTTCCAGAGCACTTTCTCTTAAGTTGCTCCTCCCCTGATTCTACAACCATGCCTCTTATGTTATCTTGCCTTGTTTTATATTATTCCTTGTACTTCCAGCTACAGAACGTTCAGAATGGAAGACAAAAATGCTTGTTTGTTAGCAGCTCCATCTAGGCATCCGAATTAACTCTAGTTGGGAAGATTGGTCTAGAAAGTTAGAAAGATAAAGCTGGAATTGGCAACATATTTTTAGAAAGTCTCCTACATGGAGACTACATTATTGAAGGGATGGTCTCACTGTCAATATTCTTTCAAGGGGGACTAACTCCTTAATTCTCAGAATTAAGCATCCCTGTGCCTAAGAGCCATGTAATATCTTTCCCACTTTCCTACCCCCTCCCAGTTCCCACTCCATTCCTCTGCAATTTATGAGACAGGAGTAGATAGAAGACTCACTTCCAGACAAAGGAGTTACAAATTTTTTTAGCTTTAAAAAGGATTAAATTGTGATCATGTCTGATCTATTCAGTTACGAAAAATTGTGTCTTCCTGGGAAATTTGGTCTCACCTTTTGAAAATACCTACTTTGCTACCTCCCTTCCAATTGTTCCCAGTCAAAATTAGGAAAGGTAATTGAAAAATATTTTGCACAAACTAACTATGGCATAAAAGAGTCTTTCTTTCCATTAGATATGTGTGAATGACCTAGGCAATTACTTCTACCATCCAAGCCCTCTGCTTTCAGAAATGTGCTGTTTTTCTTCTAATCTGAAAACCGTATGTGACTTTTAAAGCACCTTCATTGCTCTGTTTTATTAAGTAGGATGGGTGGTGAACGTGGCAGTAAGTCTCTTTAAAGATTCACTCCTGCACTGCAAGCTCCTGCCAACACTAAATGTGAGTTAACATTCTGGAGACCAAACTGTCTTTCACAGATAGTGGATAAGCAGAGTTAAACAGCATGAATCTGCCAGAGGCATAGCCATATTCATCTCAAACAAGAGAGAGAACCATTTTTCTGCTGGCCAAGTGAATACCTGGGAAAGGAGCCCTCGGCCACATACGCGATTCCCGGTAACTGTTCTTCATAAACTGATCTCTTAACACATTTCTACCTAAAGACCGATTGTTCTCGTTAAAAACTAAAGAACCATGATTCTTTCCCTATTCTAGTTTAGTTAAAAATTATATTACTTTCTACCTTAATTCTTTTTTTTTAATTTTATTTTTACTTTATTTTACTTTACAATACTGTATTGGTTTTACCATACATTGACATGAATCCACCACGGGTGTATATGAGCTCCCAATCCTGAATCCCCCTCCCAACTTCCACCCCATATCATCTCTCTGGATCATCCCCGTGCACCAGCCCCAAGCATACTGTATCTTTATTTGGCATTAGAGGTTCAAACCGGAAGTAGAAAATAAATAATAATATGGAAATGTATATCTGCTACAGCATTTTTAATACCTGGTAGAAACAGTAAAGGTGACAATAGGGGCAAATATGTAATGATTGAAAATAATATTCCATATATTCCAAGGCAGGTCCTGCTCATTAAGACTTAACCATGTTTTACTGGGTGATACATAGGGCAGAATATGAACAGAAATGAAATAACCATGATGGTTTATATTTCATCATGTGATTTAGAAACCATTTTTGAAATTACCTTTTTCATGTCTGGCACAACTGTGGATAATACAATTTTTATTCTGTTAATAGATGTGGAAACTAAAATTCAGAGACTCTGGTACTTACCTAAAGTGCTATAGTTGATGATGACAGTAATGAACTTAAGTTGTGTTTGTCTAAGATCAGAAACACTACCACTAGAGATGATGTTGTTTGTGACATGAATAAGTCAAAGATGAGATGCATAGGATAGTAGCTATCATGCTAAAGAGAAAAAGAAAAAAAGCTTTCTTGTACTTCTGGGATATACTTATAATGATACTTTCACAATACAGTGGCAAATTATTATTCATTTGTCACTCCAAATATGTGACAAGTACCTACTATATACCAGGGAAAAGCAGTGACTACCAAGACCAGAAAGAATGTCTGTGTCTGGGGGCTTATAATCTAATGGAGAGACAAACATAAGTGATTAGTAATCAATGTGACATATACCTGGATGGTGCTAAACAGGCAGATATGGCTTGTACCTTCTAACCCCGCTTAGAAAGGCCAAGGAAAACTCCTTTGAAGAAGGAGATAGAGTGAGTTGAACAGTTCAGTTTTATGTGAAAGTGAGAGAAAGCACCAGGCTAAAGGGGGTTAATTTGGAAAATATGGATGTAGGCAAAAACATAGAGTGGTAAGGCCTTTTAGAAATATTTTGCCTGAATAGTCCAAGCAATATAAGAGTATATACTTTGTATGTGCATTTATTTAAAATGTATTTGGTACTTAAAAAAGAATCATTTGTACTTCGTTACTTGATTAACAACTTTCGGTAAAAAAGAAAAATTCAGTGGTAAAGTTCTATAATCCTTATACTGTAACTGCAAAGCCTCAAAGAACTCAAAGAGCAACTTAAATGATTAATGCTTAATTATAGAGCCTATGGAGAGTATTATGGGAAAAGAAAGTATATTCAAATTAGTGACATATTCATAAACTCACCAGTAATATATAGTTACCATGTATTCTCTATAGAGATGGCATTATCCAAGTGTAACATCATCAAATTCTTAATGAAATTGTCTCTACCCATGGGAAGTGTGTGATAGTAATCTGGACCTTCTGAGGAAAGTTAATGTGCCTCACCAACATTCTTTCAATCTCTGAGAATCTTTCCTAAGGTTTTATTCTTCCCATCACTGTCCATTTTCAACCTGTCTTACGTGCATACACCCTATTCTTCATTATTTTTCTATTTTCATTCACCATCCAGTACAGAATTTTATGGCTGCCAACCAATATAAAATCCAGTCCTGAGCTTTAAAACAGTCAGTCTGTGTTTGTCTGTTAAGTGCTTAAGAGATTTGGAAACCAAGTCTCTTCCAGAGACCAAGCTCAAAACCAAAGGAAAGAATAAAGCCTCAGATAGAAAGAGCTGGGCTAGAAAACATGGAATTAAACTTGATGTGTCTAGCAGAGTTTACATCCAGATAATTGAATTCACATACTGTCAATTAGGATATATTGGTGGATTCTTTACCGCTGAGCCACCTGGGAAGCTCCAAGAAGATATATGCCTGTGTGTGCTGGGTCACTGCAGTTGTGTCTGACTCTCTGCAGCCCCATGGACTGCAGTCTGCCAGGCTCCTCTGTCTATGGGATTCTCCAGGCAAGAAGACTGGAGTGGGTTGACATGTTCTCCTCCAGGGGATCTTCCTGACCCAGGGATAGAACCAATACCTCTTTTATCTCCTGCATTGGCAGGAGGGTTCTTTACCACTAGTGCCACCTGGGAAGCCCAAGAAGATATACAGTACATTCTAATTATTTTGTTGAAATTCTGCAAATGGGGGTGAACCACTTTTTCTTCCAGTGTTTATTGTCTAGTGAACCTCCTTCCTCTCTGACTTCTCTTCTCCTATCCTTATGCAAATTATTTTCTGAGGCAGGAATTGACAAACTATTTACAACTTGTTGACCAAATCCTGCTCACTACCTGTTTGTGTGACTAAGGTTTCACTGGAACAAAATCATACCCACTATCTTGTTCATTGTCTACGGCTCCTTTTGTGCTTTAACGGAAGAGTTGAATAATCATAAAAGAAACCCTTTGGCCCATAAAGCACAAAATATTTACCATCGGGCCCTTTGTAGAATAAGTTTGTCTGTTCTGAAGAACTCTTTAGGTAATTGTTACACATTGTCTCATAGTATTTTCTTTTTAGGTGGTTCATACTTCTCCAGTGAAATTGCTGACCTTTTATTATAGGGTATCATGTATTATGGGTTTCCCTGGTGACTCAGCAGTAAAGAATCCACCTCTAAATGCAGGAGACACGGGTCCAATCCCTGGGTCATGAAGATCACCTGAAGATCCCCCTCACTCCTGTATTCTTGCCTGGAGAATCTTGTTGACACAGGAGCTTGGTGGGCTACAGTCCATGGGGTGATAAAGAGTCTGATACAACCTAGTGACTAAACAACAAGATCAGGTATTGTATGATGTGGTATCACTTAACAGTAACAAGCAGAGTAAGCTTTACACAATTAACATGAAGTTCCAGGAGTTGAAGAATTATATTTTTCTTATCCATTATTGTGTTCCTGCCCCCTTGCATTGTGTCAGATATATGGTAGATGAGCAAATAAGTGGATTAGGGTTATGATTGCAGGGTGTGGTGGCGAGTATTTGAAATATCTTGAATAAGGAATCCTCCAAATAAACAAACTGACTTCAATCTGGTCATATATACAAACTGCACATTAATAAATAAGACAAAATCTTGCAGTCAGCTCTAAACTTGGAGTCCAGGAATGGGTCAAGCTCTATGGTATTTGAGATGTGTGTGTGTGAGTGTGTGTACTCAATCTCTAAGTCATGTCTGATTCTTTTGCAACCCTGTGGACTATGGCCCTCCAGGCTCCCCTTGCATAGGATTTCCCAGGCAAAAATACTGGAGTGGGTTGCCATTCCCTTCTCCAGTATTTGAGTTTATTTTTCAGTTTATTTTTCTACCAACAAAATGCTTATTCTTTCAGACAACAACATCAAGCCTTAGCACCAACTTAAGACTAATTTAATCACCAAAAATACACAAAGCCCTCCAGGAGAGGACTTAATTGTCAGAAAAGTAGTGCAGCTTTTTTTTTTTTTTTAATTCTTAATTGTTCCTTCATTTTTATTACCTTGCCTTAGCTCATGCCATACTTTTGCTCATGCTGATTTACAGGATTTGAAAAGGAAGCTAAAAGAGCACATTCTGAAACCTGGAACTGTGGAACCTGCTGATTTTATCAAAGAAAAATCAAAACATTTAGATATCTGTCTATTGACTGCTTAAAGGAGTGCGTGTCAAAGTAAGAGTCAGTCCAGCATTCTCAGGAAGAACTTTGTCTCTGTGGCTTTGTTTCCCTTTCCTTATTTTGATGGCAATGATGACCCTGTATGCAAGACAGCAAAAAAGACACAGATGTGTATAGCGGACTTTTGGACTCAGAGGGAGAGGGAGAGGGTGGGATGATTTGGGAGAATGGCATTGAAACATGTATACTATCATGTAAGAATCGAATCACCAGTACAATGTCCGGTGCAGGATACAGCATGCTTGGGGCTGGTGCACGGGGAGGACCCAAAGAAATGTTATGGGGAGGGAGGTGGGAGGGGGGTTCATGTTTGGGAACGCATGTACACCCGTGGTGGATTCATGTCAATGTATGGCAAAACCAATACAGTATTGTAAAGTAAAATAAAGTAAAAATAAAAATCTAAAAAAAAAAAAAAAATAAAAGAAATGCAATCCCCCTACCGCCAACCGCTGAAATTTATAGGCCGAGATGGATTCCTTGATGTTATTTGTTATAAGAGTCCACGAGGTGACAGCTCCACGGTGCTGTGGTGTGGTTTGAGCAGCCCTTTAGTGAATGTCCTAACAGCCATACGCCTCCTTCCCAGCACAGTTCCACGTGGTCCACTTCAGCTGATCTCCCCCAGCAGCTTTTTCAGCATCCTGCAGCCATTCATCCTCCACGTGTATCCAGCCCAGTGGAGCTACATTAAAGTGAGCAGAGCTTCATGGCAGGGGCTTGGCTGCTTGCCAGGGTTTCACTGTTACTCATCCTTCCTTGCTGCTCGTGTATCACAGGCTCTTGGGAGACGCTGAATCAGGTTTGCAGGAAATCCCACAGAGAGCTGTAGTGGGCCCAGACTTCACTGCCTCCACTCAGTAAACCTCAGGCTCCACTGGTGACCGGCACCTGCCTGGCCCAGAGCAGCACAGGAAGGTATCTTGTATTTCAAATCCTGTACACTGAAATGACTTGGCAAAGATAACGATGACAGTACCAACTTTTCTTTTTTTGGCCACACTGTGTGGCTTGCAGGATCTTAGTTTCCTGACCAGGAACTGAATTCCGGGCCTGGCAGTGAAATCTCAGAGGCTTAACCACTTTACTACCAGATAATTCTTTTAGGGTACCTACTTAGAGAAGAAAAATATCTTTTCATAATCTTAAATAGCATTATGTTAAACTATTATAAGTGTTGAGGTTTACTTTCCCCCCAAAAAAGCTAAAAATATTGGGACCTACCCTCTGCTTGTCAACCAAACATGTATTTTCCAATCTTTTATTTTCACAACCAAAAAAATCTGCATCTTAGTAGAGCTTTACTTTCTATAAAAATTTAAACTCTTCAATCAAATTAGGAAAAAAGCTTGGCAGAATATAAAATTAAGCAGAAATATATTCTGAATTCATTTTCCATACAAATGAAAATGCAGCCCAAATAAGCAGAAAGAGAAGCTTTGAAGTGCTTTATTTCTCTGCATTTTAAAGCTGTAGGGAATAAAAATGCATAAATGGGAGATTGTAATCTAGTCTGGTGATTCAGTTTGCCAAGTTGTCTCCTTCTAGGTTGCATTAAGTGATAGAATTCAAATACTGTTAAATGTAAAAAATATTTTGGCACTGTGTACTCTAACATTCTCACTCTTCAAATGAGGAAAATTGTAAGTACTATATTAAAGGCATGTAATTAATCCTGGACTTGGGACTACAAGTCTTTTCATTTCACCTTGGTACTGAAGGGACATTTATTATTGAGACACAAAAATTCTCATATCCATCTCTCATCATCCAAACTCCCTCCTCAAACAAACCAACAGCATTCTGTTTTTTACCACAATGCTGCACACACTGTACCCTGAGAAGCCTAATCTTATGAAAACTAGAGCTAAGGGCTCATGAATTTTACTTTTCCATTGCCCTTAAAGTGAAAGTGAAAGTCACTCAGTTGTGTTCGACTCTTTGCAACCCCATGGACTGTACAATCCATGGAATTCTCCATTGTCTTGGCTAGAAACATAAATAGGATTTGTCAACTGAGCCCCAGAAGACTTAACCTGCCTTGAAACTTTCCTTCAAGAGTCACAGATGAAAAATGTAGTGAAAAGCACATGGTATAAGAAAAGAAAAAAAGCATAGCTTTAGAGTACATTTTAAAACCTGTATTATTATATATATGTGCATATAGATACATAGATATAAGTATAGCTGTATATTAATACAAACAAAGCAAAATCAAGTATAACTTTTAATGGAGAATTAGAAGCTTTATTTGTAAAGGCAAGAAAGGCTTAAGGAAATTCTAATATCAAAAATATGTTTTTGGTTGTTATAGAGTCCCAGTTTGAGCTCTCTGTAACAACCTAGAGGGGTGAGACGGGGAGGGAAGTGGGAGGGAGGTTCAAGAGGGAGAGGATATATGTACACTTGTAGCTGATTCATGTTTAAGTTTGGCAGAAACCAAAGCAATTCTGTAAAGCAATTATTCTTCAATTAAAAATGAATTTTATACATATATATATATATATATATATATGAAAATGAAAGAGGAGAGTGAAAAAGTTGGCTTAAAGCTCAACATTCAGAAAACGAAGATCATGGCATCTGGTCCCATCAGTTCATGGGAAATAGATTGAGAAACAGTGGAAACAGTGTCAGACTTTCTTTTTTGGGGCTCCAAATTCACTGCAGATGGTGATTGCAGCCAGGAAATTAAATGGCATTAACTCCTTGGAAGGAAAGTTATGACCAACCTAGATAGCATATTAAAAAGCAGAGATATTACTTTGCCAAAAAAGGTCCATCTAGTCAAGGCTATGGTTTTTTCAGTGGTCATGTATGGATGTGAGAGTTGGACTGTGAAGAAAGCTGAGAGCCGAAGAATTGATGCTTTTGAACTGTGGTGTTGGAGAAGACTCTTGAGAGTCCCTTGGACTGCAGGAGATCCAACCAGTCCATCCTAAAGGAGACCAGTCCTGGGTGTTCATTGGAAGGACTGATGCTGAGGCTGAGACTTCAATACTTTGGCCACCTCATGTGAAGAGCTGACTCATTGGAAAAGACTCTGATGCTGGGAGGGATTGGGGGCAGGAAGAGAAGGGGATGACAGAGGATGAGATGGCTGGATGGCATCACTGACTCAATGCACATGAGTTTGGGTGAACTCCGGGAGTTGGTGATGGACAGGGAGGCCTGGCGTGCTGCAATTCATGGGGCTGCAAAGCGTCGGACATGACTGAGCAACTGAACTGAACTGATACATATTTTGGGGAGCTATTATTTGACACATTTAGACTGAAGAAGAAAATGAACTGTATAGATACATATTTGAAGTTTTGGAGCTATACCTTGAATAAATACGTGAATAACCTTAAAAACTATTATGGAATATAAAATAAATTTAGTTATAATTTTGCATATTTATATATGTATTTCCTATATAAGAACAATCATCTAGAAAAGATAATGGAAGAATCCCCCATTTTTAAAAAGTAAGAGTAACATGAACTTAATTTGGAAAGTCTTAACAGGAAAAGTAGATGATAAAAATGAAAAGAAGAACTTAAAAGAATACTTGAATCCAAAGACATGAACTTCCCTTGACTGGTTTTCCATAAATGAATCATAAATTTAGTGCAGTATCAATGTAAAGCATCAAAGTGATTTCTGTTTGCAACTGAGCAAGCTAATTATAGGGTATATTGGAATAAAAGTCTTGCAAGAATTGCCAAGAAGTTTCTTTTAAAAAAGAATAATGTGTAGAAACAAACTCTGTAAGATATTTCAATATGTATATAATTTTAGAAAACAAAACATCAGGTATTTATGCATAAAAATACAGACATATCAATGGAATAGAAGAAAGGACTCCAAAGTAGATGGAATAGCAGAAAGAACTCAAAAACAGATGCTTAAACAGAATTTTAGTTTTTAATAAAGGTAACCGCCAATTCCTGAAGAAACAATTAATCCTTGAATAAATAGATTTAGGAAACCTTGCCAAACTCCTGAAAAAAACACAATAATAAATTTGAATTCTATATCAGTCTTTAATACAAAATAAATAACAAGATGATAAAATAATTATATGAAAAATTAATTGATAAAAACATTATTAAAAATGAAGTTTTTTTCATGATATTAGAGTGGCAATCATTTCAATATAATGCAAAATTAATATGTCTTAAAGTATAGATAAATTTGACTACACACTTTTTAAAAATTCTTCCATAAAAGTATTGTTATCCAAATTAACAATGAGTGACACACCAAATAAAGATACTGGGCCATCTGGATAGGCAAAAATACAATTCTTATTTATCAGTTCAGTTCAGTTCAGTCACTCAGCCAAGTCCGACTCTCTGCGACCCCATGAATCGCAGCACGCCAGGCCTCCCTGTCCATCACCAACTCCCGGAGTTCACTCAGACTCACGTCCATTGAGTTGGTGATGCCATCCAGCCATTTCATCCTCTGTTCTCCCCTTCTCCTCCTGCCCCCAATCCCTCCCAGCATCAGAGTCTTTTCCAATGAGTCAGCTCTTCTCATGAGGTGGCCAAGGTACTGGAGCTTCAGCTTTAGTATCATTCCTTCCAAAGAAATCCCAGGGCTGATCTCCTTCAGAATGGACTGGTTGGATCTCCTTGCAGTCCAAGGGACTCTTAAGAGTCTTCTCCAACACCACAGTTCAAAAGCATCAATTCTTCGGCTCTCAGCCTTCTTCACAGTCCAACTCTCACATCCATACATGACCACAGGAAAAACCATAGCCTTGACTAGACGGACCTTAGTCAGCAAAGTAATGTCTCTGCTTTTCAACATGCTATGTAGGTTGGTCATAAGTTTTCTTCCAAGGAGTAAGCGTCTTTTAATTTCATGGCTGCAGTAGCCATCTGCAGTGATTTTGGAGCCCAAAAAAATAAAGTCTGACACTTTTTCCACTGTTTCCCCATCTATTTCCCATGAAGTGATGGGACCAGGTGCCATGATCTTCGTTTTCTGAATGTTGAGCTTTAAGCCAACTTTTCCACTCTCCACTTTCACTTTCATCAAGAGGCTTTTTAGCTCCTCTTCAGTTTCTGCCATAAGGGTGGTGTCATCTGCATATCTGAGTTTATTGATATTTCTCCCGTCAGTCTAGATTCCAGCTTATGTTTCTTCCAGTTCAGCATTTCTCTTGATGTACTCTGCATAGAAGTTAAATAAACAGGGTGACAATATACAGCCTTGACGTACTCCTTTTCCTATTTGGAACCAGTCTGTTGTTCCATGTCTAGTTCTAACCGTTGCTTCCTGACTTGCATATAGGTTTCTCAAGAGGCAGGTCAGGTGGTCTGATATTCCCATCTCTTTCAGAATTTTCTACAGTTTATTGTGATCCACACAGTCAAAGGCTTTGGCATAGTCAATAAAGCAGAAATAGATGCTTTTCTGGAACTCTCTTCCTTTCCCCATGATCCAGTGAATGTTGGCAATTTGATCTTAATAAGCAATTAAAAAACCAATGAAAATCTGTGAAAATTCTGTCAGAAATGGGGAAATAATACAGTAAGATAGTTCATAAAAATGCAAAAGCCTTTTAAGTATATGAAAAATACCATGTAAAATATGCATCATAATAACACTGATTCAAAATTGATGAGACTTTATATTTCAACTATCACAGTTGCCAAAGTGTGAAAGGATGATTATACACTGATGTTGATGTTGAAATAGAGGTAGGTGGGCTCACTTATTAGAAACTGTTTGCAAGGAAACTTGTTTTAAGTGCCAAATGAAAGTGATATATGACATTTGATACAGTCATTTCATTTTAGGAATGCATCCTGCAACTGTGTTTTCACACTTTAGCACAAGCCATTTGCATAAGCATCTTTATCTAAACATTGTTTGTGGTAGCATAAGATTAAAATCAACAGAAATAGTCACAAGATTATTTGTTTAAAATTATGCAAAAGCATATAATGGATTAATATATTATTGTGGCTCCTAAAATTTGTAAAGATCTTTGTAAACTGATATCAATAACAACCAAGATATGTAATTCAGGGAAGAAGCAAGTTGCAAGAGAGCACGTGTATTATGATACCATTCGGATATTCTGAGAGATACCTGAAATGATTCACAGATCATTGCTAACTGGATATTTCTGGAAAAGATTGGAGATACAGAGAGAATTGAAGGATGACACATTCCTTGTGAACCGTTGATAGTATATGAAAAATGCATATAATATAAGATTCACTATATATACACATGGGGTTTCCCTGGTGGTTCAGATGCTAAAGAATCTGCCTACAATGCAGGAGACCAGGTTAGATCCCTGGATAGGGAAGCTCCCCTGGAGAAGGGAATGACAAGCCAGCCCAGTATTCTTTCCTGGAGAATTCCATGAACAAAGGTGATTGGTGGGCTATACAGTTCAGGGGATCACAAAAAGGGTCAGACACGACTAAACGACTAACACTTTCATTTTTCTTTCTCTCTCTATATATATATACATACATATATAGGAGAAGGAAATGGCAACCCACTCCAGTATTCTTGCCTGGAGAATCCCATGGACAAAGGAGCCTGGTGGGCTGCTGTTCATGGGGTCGCATGCATATATATATGTATATGCACATAATGCTTAATAATAAAAATAATATAAGCAAATGTAGGATCTCAATGATGGGAAAAGGGATTGTAAGGAAATATGATGTTTATTCCCTTGAACTTCACTGATTGTTTTTTAAGCCTTGAAGCATGAATGTGATCTGTATATAAATGAACTTTATGAAACAGCTAAGTCTACAAGCATTTGAACCACTGTTTTGAAAAAAGCCATGGACAGTTGACCACATTTTTCCACTTGTACTCAGATCTTTTCAGTATTTTAGAGGAGAAATTCTTTCATTCATTCAGCAAGTACTTGCTGAAATGCTAATTACTGTTTTAGGTGCTTGAAATTCATCAGTGAGTAAAACAGACCAAATCCTTGCCCCTTCTGGGAGCTGCAATCACATATTACAAGTGATCACCATTTGTTGAGGCCAGAAGCCTGACTCAACATTCTAGCCTTGGAGGATGTCATGATGCATTTGGAATCTACACACTGGAAAATGTGGGTGCATAATTTATTGGCAAACTCATGATGGTAAGAGTGGATTAGCTAAAAGATACTCAGAAGTGTATTTTGATTGACTGACCACATTCCATGTATGCTATGATGTCAATGACAGAAGTCAAGTCATTTTTCAAAGTTCAACTTAATAGATTTCAAACAATTACATTTTATTTCTGCATTGACCTTTACAACTTTAAATGCTTTCCTATATTACTTTCATTTGCTTCTAACAATTCAATCCTAGGAAGCAAGTGGAGACAAGCATTTCTTGCCCCAATTTATAGATGGAAATGTGAACACCACTTTATTTTCTTGGGCTCCAAAATCACTGCAGATGGTGACAGTAGCCATGAAATTAAAAGATACTTGCTCCTTGGAAGAAAAGTTATGACAAACCTAGACAGCATATTAAAAAGCAGAGACATTACTTTACTGACAAAGGTCCATCTAGTCAAGGCTATGGTTTTTCCAGTCGTAGCATGTGGATGTGACAGCTGGATCATAAAGAAAGCTGAGCACTGAAGAACTGATGCTTTTGACCTGTGGTGTTGGAAAAGACTTGAGAGTCCTTTGGACTGCAAGAGATCCAACCAGTCTCTCCTAAAGGAAATCAGTCCTGAGTATTCATTGAAAGAACTGATGCTGAAGCTGAAGCTCCAATACTTTGGTCACCTGATGCAAAGATCTGAGTCACTGGAAAAGACCCTGACTCTGGGAAAGATTGAGGGCAGGAGAAGGGGATGACAGAGGATGAGATGGTTGGATGGCACCACCAACTCAATAGACATAGGTTTGGGTAAAGTTCGGGAGGTGGCAATGCACAGGGAGGCCTGGCGTGCTGCAGTCCATGGGGTCGCAAAGAGTCGGACACGACTGAGCGCCTGAACTGACTGAACTGTGAGCATCATAAAAGTTATAAATGTTCAAGGTTTATTGACCTAAATTGGTAAGTGGCATATCTTAAATGAGGGCCCAGGTTTTTAAAATCTTAGTTCAATTTTCAGAGCACATTACATCTTAGAAAATACGGAAAAAGTCCTACAGCCATTGAATACAGAGGCAAGACATAAAGCCATAAAGAGCACTGACAGTGAAAAGGTAGTAGATAATTTTTCTATAAGAATTGGATGCCTAATTTTTGCACACACAAAGAAGGGCAATTTTTAAAAGAAATCTACCCATGTGATGCTATCCAGAATGCCAAAGAGGCAAATATTTTGCATTACATAACAATAAGAGACTAGTCTCCCACATTTTCATGGTTTCAATCACTCTGCTGAGGTTGGAAGAATGTATAATGTTCGCTTCCACCTCTTTTAGTGTTTGTTTTTATATGAAACATAACTCCAAGAATCTTAATGAATAATGTAATCTTCACATAGAACAATATTTAGAAGCTATACCAAGTGTGCTAAATTACTTATCAAGTATGCTAAATTACTTATGCATTTCTAGCAGATAGCATCCAAATTAAATTGATAAATAAAACCCTCTGCCCCTACTGAAGTATTTAGAGATGCTTGGCTAGTCAATAAGTATAAAGGCCTTTGAAAACACTCTGAAAGTACAATGGAATGGGTACTGTGATTCATAGTCTGTGTGCCTATCATCACAAGTCTGTTCACGATCAGACTCATTGTTTACCTAATACTCTCCTAAAAGAGTGACAGTGAAAGCATCATCTTATAAAAGGTGATAAAATGATGACATATTAGATGTATTCAATGTGAATCAGAGAGAGTCAGTGTCAATAAATCTGGAAATGCATACACATATTCAAATCATAAACATCCTACTGACTGATGATCAAGGTAGGATCTAGACTGTGCAAAACCTTTATCAAAAGACCTTCTCTGTATGCACTTGTCCTATTCTCTGTCCTACAATTTCCTATGTGTTATTCCTCTGTGTCAAAAACATCACTGAGGGACAAGCCTGGGTATTACTAAGTTAAACTCTGATTAATCCACATGGTGGAAACCTTACTCCCTGTATGTTGCTGCAAAGAGACTCCTGACCAAAGCAAGACGGGGAGCCTTAAATCCAACCTGGGTCCAGGTACCAAGTCTTGGCTCCCACATGACTGGACCTGGAGCTTGTCAACCTAGAAGGAAGAACTATTTTGTTTTTGTGTTTTTTCAACTTATCAGTGAAAGGATAGATTTATATTTTTGGGGAATGTATACAGAAGTATACATTTAGTTGCTATTGTGACTGAAAGAGAAATTCTTAGTCATTTCGACTCTTTGCGACTCCATGGATTATATCCTGCCAGGCTCTTCTGTCCGCGGAGTTCTCCAGGCAAGAAGACTGGAGTGGGTTGCCATTTCCTTCTCCAGGGGATCTTCCCAGCCCAGGGATTGAACCCGGGTCTTCTGCATTTCAGGGAGATTTTTCACTGTCTGTTGGCTGAGATAAGACTGTTCCTATTGGGAGTTCCCTTATTATGACTGGAATGTTAGTAAAACTGACAGCCAATAAAATAATAGAGATAGTTGTTCTTTTTTTAAAATCACAGCAAAAATTTTCAGAAGCAAAACTATCCCATAACACACACACACACACACACACACACATTCCTCTGAATTATGTCAAGATTGAACACATTCTCAGGCTGTTCTTATAATCAGCTAGGGGGCAACAGTGCTAAAAATGAAATTGAAACAATCTAGATTGTGCTAGAAGCAGGATCCTACATCACTTGAGCTCTGAAAGGGCTAACTCATACCTAGTGTAAATGGGCAAACTGGCCTAATTATAGAGAACAGACAGATCTTGTTTACCAAAATCATCATGGAGAACCATCCACTAACATAAACAAGGGCTAAAAGGCAGAAGGATATGCTTCTATTATATGCTTCTATATCAGAAGGATATACTACTATCATTTCTTTCATAGGGAAAAGTGTAGTCATCTAATGGACTGATGTAATCTCTACTGAAGCCTGTATTATTTAAAGAACAAGGAAATGGAAGAGCACAGAGAATGCATCCTAGGAAGAATAGCACAAACTGAGGGAAAGGACATGTTCCCAGGAGTCTAGAGAATATATTCAGTCAGTTTCCGGTTCTGCCAACAGAGATCTGACTGTGAAGTCTCCTTCGCTAAGCTTGAGTGTCTTAAACTGCACAGGAAGGGGCTTGATTAGATAACTTGTAAGGACCTTCCCAGTCCTGAAGATCTATGATTTGATGAATTTGGCAATTCTTAAAGGAAAGGAGGCATCATTGGCTGCCTCAGAAGGCCAGGAATGCAGAGGTAAGCAGCCATCCTTGTGGAATTTGTCTTCTGCATCGGAGAAGACTGGAAAGAAGTGAAGATGATTTACTGTATATCAAAGCCCTTGGGGACATAGATGTATTGAAAGAACACAAGTTTGAGAGTCAGAACTGAGTTTGAATTTGGTTCTTACACTCAACACAGTTTGCTGGATGCTGTTATCTGACATTTCCAAGTCCCAGTTTTCTCCTAGGTAATTGGAGTATAAAACCCTGGAGCCTATTATACAGAGTGAAGTAAGTCAGAAAGAAAAACACCAATATAGTATACTAACGCATTTATATGGAATTTAGAAAGATGGTAACGTTAACCCTGTATGCGAGACAGCAAAAGAGACACAGATATATAGAACAGTCTTTTGGACTCTGGGAGAGGGAGAGGGTGGGATGATTTGGGAGAATGGCATTGAAACATGAATAATATCATATATGAAACGAGTCGCCAGTCCAGGTTTGATGCATGATACTGGATGCTTGGGGCTGGTGCACTGGGACGACCGAGAGGGATAGTACGGGGAGGGAGGAGGGGCGGGGGTTCAGGATGGAGAACACGTGTATACCTGTGGCGGATTCATGTTGATGTATGGCAAAACTAATACAGAATTGTAAAATAATTAACCTCCAATTAAAATAAGTAAAATTATATTTAAAAAAAAACCCACCTTGCAGCATCGTTAGGCTTGGATGGACAGGGTTGGGTAACAGAGGCTTTTCATTTAGCTCTAAAAGAAAAAAAAAGCTTCTTGATTCCGTGTATATGTGTTAATGTATGATATCTGTTTTTCTCTTTCTGACTTACTTCATTCTGTATGACAGACAAATATGGATGAGCTATTTGCAGGGCAGGAATAGAGATGCAGACGTAGAGAATGGACGTACAGGCATGGGGGACGCGGCGTGAACCGGGAGAGTAAGTTGACATATATGCACTACCATGTGTGAAATAGGCAGCTAGGGGGACCTGCGGTATAGCACAGGGGACTCAGCTCAGTGCTCCACGTGGACCTAGATCAGCAGGATACGCGGGTGGGAGGGAAGCCCGAGAGGGAGGGGATATATGGATACCTGCGGCTCATTCACTCCACTGTACAGCAGAAAGTAACACAATACTGTAGGGCAATTATACCCACTCCACAAAAAAAGCAAGCTTGTCGAAGTCAGAGACCGATATTATATCTCTGAAGCCCTAATACACTGAAAATGTAATGACGTGTTACAGTTCTTTTGTGCTATATTCATTGTGTGGTCAATTATACAATTAACAGAAAAAGACTCAAAAGTAAATGGTCAAAAGTAAATTTTCAAGGACAATTGATGCAGTCACAATTTATTTTGGATGGCGTACAACATCACTAGCATAAGCTTCTACATAGTAATTAGAGCAGTGGCCAAATTTTGAGGATCACTGTCATTCCCTTGAAAATAAAGTGATATTTAAATCATGTTCAGATTTCTGTTTCAGAGCTTAGGGAAAAGTCTCATACTTTAAAAATGTATCCTTTTAATGCACAAGGACACCAATAGTGATTAAAATGCTAACTATTTTCTATTTTGAACATTTGACTATCTGAATTTTTCTTACAGAAAGTTCTAAATACAGAGGTTTATGCTTCTATAATATACACAACTGAGCACAATCTCATTGACAAGTAGCAACCCTTCCCCTTCCAAAAAAAAAAAAAAAGAAACGGAGAATAGACATAGCATTCATAAATGTGCTACTTATATTTTTACGCTTATATCTGACAGAACGTGGTCCCCTGGAGAAGGGAATGAGAAGCCACTTCAGTATTCTTGCCTTGAGAACCCCATGAACAGTATGAAAAGGCAATATGATAGGATACCAAAAGAGGAACTCCCCAGGTCATTAGGTGCCCAATATGCTACTGGAGATCAGAGGAGAAATAATTACAGAAAGAACGAAGGGATGGAGCCAAAGCAAAAACAATACCCAGTTGTGGATGTGACTGGTGATAGAAGCAAGATCCGATGCTATAAGAGCAATATTGCATAGGAACCTGGAATGTCAGGTCTATGAATCAAGGCAAATTGGAAGTGGTCAAATAAGAGATGCCAAGGGTGAACGTCAACATTCTAGGAATCAGTGAACTAAAATGGACTGGAATGGGTATATTTAACTCACATGACCATTATATCTACTACTGTGGGCAGGAAACCCTTAGAAGAAATGGAGTAGCCATCATGGTCAACAAAAGAGTCCAAAATGCAGTACTTGGATGCAATCTCAAAAATGACAGAATGATCTCTGTTTGTCTCCAAGGCAAACCATTCAATATCACAGTTATCCAAGACTATGCCCCAACCAGTAACACTGAAGAAGCAGAAGTTGAACAGTTTTATGAAGACCTACAAGACCTTTTAGAACTAACACCCAAAAGAGATGTCCTTTTCATTATAGGGGACTGGAATGTAAAAGTAGGAAGTCAAGAAACACCTGGAGTAACAGGCAAATTTGGCCTTGGAATGCAGAATGAAGAAGGGCAAAAACTAACAGAGTTTTGCCAAGAAAATGCACTGGTCATAGCAAACACCCTCTTCCAACAACACAGGAGAAGACTCTACACAAGGACATCACCAGATGGTCAACACCGAAATCGGACTGATTATAATCTATGCAGCCAAAGATGGAGAAGCTCTATACGGTCAACAAAAACAAGACCAGGAGCTACTGTGGCTCAGATCATGAACTCCTTATTACCAAATTCAGACTTAAATTGAAGAAAGTAGGGAAACCGCTAGACTATTCAGGTATGACCTAAATCATATCCCTTATGATTATACAGTGGAAGTGAGAAATAGATTTAAGAGCCTAGATCTGATAGATAGATTGCCTGATGAACTACGGATGGAGGTTCGTGACATTGTGCAGGAGACAGGGATCAAGACCATCTCCACAGAAAAAAAAGCAAAAAAGCAAAATGGCTGTCTGGGGAGGCCTTACAAATAGCTGTGAAGAGAAGAGAGGTGAAAAGCAAAGGAGAAATGGAAAGATATAGGCATCTGAATGCAGAGTTCCAAAGAAGAGCAAGAAGAGATAAGAAAGCCTTCTTCAGCGATCAATGCAAAGAAATAGAGGAAAACAACAGATTGGGAAAGACTAGAGATCTCTTCAAGAAAATTAGAGATACTAAAGGAACATTTCATGCAAAGATGGTCTCGATAAAGGACAGAAATGGTATGGACCTAACTGAAGCAGAAGATATTAAGAAGAGGTGGCAAGAATACATGGAAGAACTGTACAAAAAAGATCTTCATGACCCAGACAGTCATGATGATGTGATCACTAATCTAGAACCAGACATCTTGGAATGTGAAGTCAAGTGGGCCTTAGAAAGCATCACTATGAACAAAGCTAGTGGAGGTGATGGAATTCCAATTGAGCTGTTTCAAATTCTGAAAGATGATGCTGTGAAAGGGTTGCACTCAACGTGCCAGCAAATTTGAAAAACTCAGCAGTGGCCACAGGACTGGAAAAGGTCAGTTTTCATTCCAATCCCAAAGAAAGGCAATGCCAAAGAATGCTCAAACTACCACACAATTGCACTCATCTCACATGCTAGTAAAGTAATGCTCAAAATTCTCCAAGCCAGGCTTCAGCAATACATGAACCGTGAACTCCCTGATGTTCAGGCTGGTTTTAGAAAAGGCAGAGGAATCACAGATCAAGTTGCCAACATCCGCTGGATCATGGAAAAAGCAAGAGATTTCCAGAAAAACATCTATTTCTGCTTTATTGACTATGCCAAAACCTTTGACTGTGTGGATCACAGTAAACTGTGGAAAATTCTGAAAGAGATGGGAATACCAGACCACCTGACCTGCCTCTTAAGAAATCTGTATGCAGGTGAGGAAGCAACAGTTAGAACTGGACATGGAACAACAGACTGGTTCCAAATAGGAAAAGGAGTACGTCAAGGCTGTATATTGTCACCCTGCTTATTTAACTTCTATGCAGAGTACATCATGAGAAACGCTAGACTGGAAGAAACACAAGCTGGAATCAAGATTGCTGGGAGAAATATCAATAACCTCAGATATGCAGATGACACCACCCTTATGGCAGAAAGTGAAGAGGAGCTAAAAAGCCTCTTGATGAAAGTGAAAGAGGAGAGTGAAAAAGTTGGCTTAAAGCTCAACATTCAGAAAACGAAGATCATGGCATCCGGTCCCATCACTTCATGGGAAATAGATGGGGAAACAGTGGAAACGGTGTCAGACTTTATTTTTTTGGGCTCTAGAATCACTGCAGATGGTGACTGCAGCCATGAAATTAAAAGATGCTTACTCCTTGGAAGAAAAGTTATGAACAACCTAGATAGTATATTCAAAAGCAGAGACATTACTTTGCTGACTAAGGTCCATCTAGTCAAGGCTATGGTTTTTCCTGTGGTCATGTATGGATGTGAGAGTTAGACTGTGAAGAAGGCTGAGCGCCAAAGAATTGATGCTTTTGAACTGTGGTGCTGGAGAAGACTCTTGAGAGTCCCTTGGATTGCAAGGAGATCCAACCAGTCCATTCTGAAGGAGATCAGCCCTGGGATTTCTTTGGAAGGAATGATGCTAAAGCTGAAACTCCAGTACTTTGGCCACCTCATGAGAAGAGTTGATTCATTGGAAAAAACTCTGATGCTGGGAGGGATTGGGGGCAGGAGGAGAAGGGGACAACAGAGGATGAGATGGCTGGATGGCATCACGGACTCGATGGACGTGAGTCTGAGTGAACTCCGGGAGTTGGTGATGAACAGGGAGGCCTGGCGTGCTGCGATTCATGGAGTAGCAAAGAGTCGGACTTGACTGAGCGACTGAACTGAACTGAACTGAACTGATAGCCATTAAGTAAAATAATAAGTGGAGAATGCACTTATATAGATTGATCAACTTATATGAGAATGATTAAATGTATTAAGCTTAGTTCTTTACAGATATTTTGACCAACAAAGCAGAAATATAAAATAAGTTTAAAGATTAATTAAGCTATATAATACAATGATTTCATTAGAAATTACTTCTGAGGTCTACATATTTTGAAAATAGTAGGATATTAATTTGGGAAAGTATTAAGTTTGTAGGTTTAAATGTTCATGTAGATTTGACTTTTGTATTTATTCTTCTTATTTCAAAACAAAAATAATTTGAACACAATAATGTAAATTTTATTTTTTAGGAAAGTGACACTCTATCAATTTTAATTCCTCAAAATCATTCACCCATCTCATTCAAAATGTGGGAGATTTTCACAGTCATTGCTTGCACAAAAAGTAATAATTTTTGTACTTTCTACAATTTTCAAATATTTTTTAATTTATGTTATTGATATTGAAGTTTAGTTATTTTCTTTATAGAGTTTTACATATTATATGTCAAGTTTCATTCTGTTTCTTAAATTTGGTGAATAATGTTACTTCATTTCCCTGAAGAGGAATAATCTTGTTTTATATGATTTTGAAATTGGTATGCCCCTAGAATTTAAAAATTATTAATTCCTTGAGTAGTTGGTCTAAGAAATTTCTTATGAAATCCTTGCAAATTTGCATGTGAGCTAATTGCTCATAATCTCGCTCAATTGTATCATTCTTTAGAATGAATGAGGCAAAATATAGAATTGAAGGCAAAAGAGATAAATGTAAGTCATATTTGAAGATGTGACAATTTTCATCAGTAATTGAAATTACTGTACCTTAAAGTACACAAAAAATTAGCAAGAATGAACACTATCCACCAACTTGATGAAACATATTTTTAAAATACTGCACCCAAAAACTATAGAATAAGCATCATTTTGCTGGATACATGGAACACTCTCCAAGATAGATTATATATTTATCCACAAAACAATTCTAAAAAATTCTTTAAAAGTCAATCATACAAAATGTGTTTTGTAAAAATAGAAGGTTTTAATAGCAATTAAAAGCAGTAAGACATCTAAAATAAAAAAATCCCCAAATATTTGAAAGTTATGCAGCATGCCTCCAAATAATACATTAATCAAATGAATTATAATAGATATTACAAAATAATTTAAATTAAATTTTAGTGAGAACATATAACATTGAGATGCAATCAAATTCTTGGAGAAAATTTAAGGACTATATTTTAAAATATATAAAATTAATGATCCAAGTTTCCTTTTTAAGAAATTATAAAACAAGAACAAATTGAAATAAATTAAGCAGAAATTAGAAATAAAATCATAAGTGAAAATCAAGGACATAGAAAATAGGTCAAATATAAAAAAATCATAGTGTCAAAAATTCACATTTTTAATAAAGTGGATTATTCTCATAAACTTATAGCACGATGTATAAAGGAAAAAAAAATACAGAATAGGAAAACAGAAACTATTAGTCAGGAATGAAATAAGGACAATAGTAAAAATTCTGCAGACAGACAACAATCAGAGAATATTTAGGGAAATTCTATGCCAGTAAGTTAGACAACTTAAATACAATGGAAAAAGTTCTTGAAAAATAACAACAACAACAAATAAGTAGAAGTAAACACTCAAATATATCTATTTAAAAAACTGAATTCATATTCAAATACTTTTGCATAAAGACTAATCAAGCTCCAGATATATAACTGAATTTCATCAATCATATTTAAAAGAAATAATACAAATTATAAATAAAACTTTTACAAAGGTAGAAAGGACTAATTTCTAACTAACTCAATTGGTTTTTACAGAATAAGTTTGGTATTAAAGATATTACACACAAAAATCAGATAAATTAAACTTTATGAGCATAGATTCAAAATTCTTAACAAAAAGTCAGTGTATTGAATCCAACAATATGTAAAAAGGTAGTGTATCATGACCAAGTAGAGTTAATCTGGAAATATAATGTTGGCTTAATATCTTCAATCATTATAATTTGTCACATTAAAAGGATAATGATAATTAAAATGTATACAGACAAAATAATGGAAAAAATCAATCCCTATTCATATTTATATATAGATAGATGAATAGATGGATAGATAGATATTTAATTCTCAGTAGCTGGAGTTAGAAGAGACTTTCTCAATCTAAAAAAAGGACTCTATACGAATCTACAGCTAGCATCACAATTAATGGCAAACATCAAATATGTCCCTTTTAAACAAAGGGAATAAGAAAACAAGACTATCTGGTAGGTGCTCATCACTTCTATTCAACATAGTACTGAAAATTCTCACAAATACAATAAGGCAAGAAAACAAATATTTTAGTGTTAAGATTAAACTAAGGAAAAGCTAAAGTTATATATTTTAAAATTATTTGGAACATGCAACATAGCTATTAGAAATAAGAAATGATATTGGAAAATTGTAGAATATAATTAATATAAGATGGATTTTATTTTATATACAATCAATAAACAAAGAAAATTAGCATAATAGCACTTATGATAGCAACAAAATACTTAAAAATCTCAAAATAAATATAATGAAAATACATATCTCTATGCTGAAATGTATAAAACATTTCTAAATTAAGGAAGATAGGAGTAAATGGCTTCTCAGGTGGTGCTAGTGTTAAAGAATCTGCTTGCCAATCCAGGAGACGTAAGAAAGCTGGTTCAATTCCTGGGTCAGGAAGATCCCCTGGAGAAAGTCTTGGCAGCCCACTCCAGTGTTCTTGCATGAAAAATCCTATGAACAGAGAGGCCTGGTGGGCTACAATCCATGGGGTCACAAAGAGTTAGACAGGACTGAAGTGACTTATGATGGTGATGAATAAATGGTGAGATAAATGAACTTCATGGATTACAATACTTTACATTTTTGAATATACATTCTCTAAGCTGATTCTACAGATTCCATACAATCACAATCAAAATCCCAGTAGACTTTTAAAAGGAAAATTTGTAAGCTCGTTCTAATACTGATATATAAATACAAATAATTTAAAAGAATCTGTTTTGCCATTTAAAAACACAAACAAAGCTGGATGTTTTCTGCTTCCTGATTTCAAGACATACTGTAAAATTATATCAAATAGTATTATATTGGTATAAGGGTAAACACATGGATCAATGGAACAGAATAGGAAGGCTCAATCCACACATATATTACAGTTGACTTTTTACAGAAAAGTATTAAATCAATTTAAACAGAAAAGGAAGGACTTTGTGTGTGTGTTTAACGTTTAACAAATATTAAAACAGCAGGAAATTCAGCTTTAAAAAAATAGAAAATAAAGAAAAATAACCTTAACTTCTTTAATCCAGTAAAAGAAAATTGATTTGAAGTGGTATAGACTGGAACATGAAAACCAGAAAAACACAGGCTGGAAGAAATGTAATCATCTTCATCAATCATGAACATAGATAAAATATTGATAACTTGATAAAATATTTCTTAGAAAATACACATAGACACACATATATGAACACACACGTAGTCAATTGACCTTATCAAAACTAATAATTTCTGCTTTTAAAATACACCATTAAGAAAATAATCTGAAAAGTCACAAATTCAAAGAATGATGAATCCAGTATTTATATAGAGCTTCAACAATGAAAAATAAACTCAGTTAAAAAATGGACAAATTAGTTGAAAATAACTGAAAAAAGAAGATATATAAATGTTTAATACATGTATGAAAGTACAATAGCATTAGTCACTAAAGAAATACAGATTAAACAAATACAAATAAAGCATCATTTTTCCCCTGCGAGAGTGTTTAATATCAAGAAAGATCACAACACTGACAAGACTGATGCAACTGAATCTTATTCATTGCTAAGAGTTTGATTGCATAAATGGTGCAATAGATTTAGAAAACTGGTATTTTCTTTAAAATTACGCTTGTTTTCACCCAATGATGAAACAATTCCACTTTGACGTACTTAACTTATACCCACAAAAAAAAAAATTATAGGTAACATTAATCACAATCTTTTGCATAATTGTCTTAATAATCAATAGAAGTATGGGTAAATACTTTGAAATATTCATATAGTGGGATACTTATTGAAAATAAATTAGAATAAAATAATGATATATTGAATAACATGGGTAAATCTCTAAAAATTATATCACACAAAAGAAATCAAGTGCAAAAGAATATAATCTCTGTGATTCTATTTATATACAGAACAAGAACAAGAAAACATGTTACAATGAAATTAGAGGTGGGAGGGGACATTTATTTATGCGATATGAGGGGATTTTGTTTGCTGATAGGTATGTTCTGTATTTTAATTGGAGCAGTTGCTAAATGTGTGCTCAGTTGCTCAGTGGTGTCCAACTCTTTGTGACCCATGGACTGTAGCCCAATAGGCTCCTCTGTCCGTGAGATTTCCCAGGCAAGATTCCTGGAGTGGGTTGCCATTTCCCCCTCCAGGGGATCTTCCCAACCCAGGTATCAAACCTGCATCTCTTGCATCTCCTGCATCGGCAGGTGGATTCTTTACCACTGGACCACCTGGGAAGCTGCTATGTGAATAGACAGTTGTAAAGCACATCAAACTGAGCATTAAAGAAATTACCTATGTAAATTATATGTGAACAATTTAAAAGCTATATAACCAACAAAATACCTAGGTTAATACTTTATTGCTGATAGGATACATTTCAAATACCTTTAAACATGTACAAGATTCTATATAATTCAAATTTTGCATTCAATTTTCTTTCTCCCCTGTTTTCTTTGTTTTCTTACTTCTCTTGCTGCTGCTGCTAAGTCACTTCAGTCGTGTCCGACTCCGTGCGACCCCAGAGACAAGGCTCCCCCGTCCCTGGGATTCTCCAGGCTAGAACACTGGAGTGGGTTGCCATTTCCTTCTCCAATGCATGAAAGTGAAAAGTGAAAGTGAAGTCTCTCAGTCGTGTCCAACTCCTAGCGACCCCATGGACTGCAGCCCACCAGGCTCCTCCGCCCATGGGATTTTCCAGGCAAGAGTACTGGAGTGGGGTGCCATTGCCTTCTCCGTTCTCACTCCTCCTAACTTCCCCTATACTGACCTGCTGCACTTAAAAGTCCTCTTCAATCTTCACACCATTGCACATACTGTTTCTTTTACCCGGATTTCCCCAAATCTCTAACTTCCAAATAAGATTTACTCATCTTTCAGAACTCAGAATGTATTTCATTTTGTTTGAGAAGTACCTTCAAACTTGCAGGTCAATGTACGTATCCTTACTGTGAGCTATCAGAACAACATTCTTTTTATAGTACTTGTTATCTATTTTGTAGTTTTCTATTTGACAGCCTAAACAGGAGCTCCAGTCCAATGAGTATGGAAAAAGTCCATCTTTTATTTTAATTTATTGCCTTCAAACATTTGATCAGTCTCTAAATAATAATAAAGCCTTTTTATAATGACCCTAAGGAACTTATTTTAAATTGTATAAATTATTTACAACTAGCTTTAATAAAATGATAATGATGATGGTGCTAACAATAGCAAATATTAGCAAATATTGAGTGATTGCTCTATACCATATATTGATGCATTTATTTTGCCTCTAATTTCATATACACAAGAGCCTATGAAGTAGTGACTATTGCTAGCCCCGTTATACAGATTAGGCAAAATAGATCAAGAGTTTAACTTTTTAACGTGTTCAAATACTGGGAGTGGGTAATTTAAACATAACAATTTAAACAGGATTTATGTGAGAAGCCTTTCTCATGTAAGCTTAAATTTGAAAATAAATTCAAATTGAAACATCTTAAAATCAAATATATGAAACTCCCCTAGTGGCACAGTGCGTAAGAATCTGCCTGACAATGCAGGAGACATGCGTTCAATCAATCCTTGGTCCGGGACAACTCCACGTGCCTCGGAGCAACTAAGTCCATGTGTCACAGCTACTGAAGCCAGTGCACCCCAGAGCCTGTGCTCCACAGTGGGAGAAGCTGCTGCAATAAGAAGTGTGCTCAGTGCAATGAAGAGTAGACCCCGCTCACCGCAACCAGAGAAAACCGAGCAAAGCAATGAAGACCTGGTGCAGCCAAAATCAAATACATAAGTAAATATTTGAAAAATCTAACTGATGTAAGCATGCTCAAGTTTCAAAAGAGAAATAATATCTCAAAGCAAGGATTTTCTATTCAATTCTCTCTATATATTATAAATATAGTTACATGAATAGTCAGTCAGCTAAATTTCTATTTTGAGCGGATTGTTCAAATACTGGAATTGGGTGATTTAGACAAAGTAATGCAAACAAATTTTGTTTGAGAGGTTGTTTTTTCATGAAAACTTGAAACTAAATCCAGGCTAAACAACACAGATTTTAAATTAATTAATCTGGTTCTATTTCCAAAAGAGATTTATTAATTCAGAGTAAAGATTCTCTATTCCATCTATATATTATAATATATGTAAACAAATAATCAGTCTGCTTAATTTCAATTTTGAGTAGGTTGCTGAATGTAGTGGGTCATTAGTTAAGTGAATTCAAAACTCTTTCTTTATTAGTGCTTGTGCTATTGTGTACGAAACCAATGAAGTAATGACTCATTACTACAAGGTAAAGCTATGCCAAGTTTGTTAGAAAATATGTTTGTCAGCAGAAAAGACAGAATGAGATTATGATGAGAAATTTCACAAAATTTCCTGCCACCACTTATCAATGTGAAAATCAAAACAGTAGTTTTCACTGCTAATATATTCCAACAATTTACTTAATCTATGTCCAAGTGTGATCTCCTTCAAGGGTTAGAAACAGAACTCACAGTATCCCTTTGGTTTTAAATATACACACAGGCAGGTGTGCACACGTATACATACACACACATTTATTTCTCTTTTTTTGGTCTAAATCTCCAGTCACAATGTTTGTTTGTTTGTTTTTTAATATTCCTTGCAAATCAGTGGTCAAAAACTATTCTTAACTCAAATTATTCTTTCCAAATGGAATCTCAGCTGACTTTACTCAAAATATTTACTAATTTGAGCGCCTCTAGTGACTTCAGGTTTTCCAAATTTGATAGCATATTGAGTCCAGCATTTTAACAGCATCATCTTTTAGGATTTGAAATAGCTCAGCTGGAATTCCATCACCTCCACTAACTTTGTTCACAGTAATACTTCCTAACGCCACTTGACTTTGCACTGATGCCTGGCTTTAGGTGAATAACCACACTATTGTGATTATCCAGGTCATTAAGACCTTTTTTGTACAGTTTTTCTGTGTATTCATGCCACCTCTTCTTAACATCTTCTGTTTCTGTTAAGTCTTTTCCATTTCTGTCCTTTATTGTGACCATCTTTCCATGAAATATTCCCTTGGTATCTCTAATTTTTTTGAAGAGATCTCTAGTCATTCCCATTCTATTGTTTTCCTCTTTTTCTTTGTTTTCCTCTATCTCCTTGCTATTCTTTGGAACTCTGCATTCATTGGGGGTATATCTTTCACTTTCTCCTTTGCCTTTCACTTCTCTTCTTTTCTTAGCTATTTGTAAGACCTCCTGATACAATCATTTAGCCTTCTTGCAATTCTTTTTCTTTGGGATGGTTTTAGTCACTGTATCTTGTACAATGTCACACACCTCCATCCATAGTTCTTCAGACACTCCGTCTGTCAGATCTAATCCCTTTAATCTATTTGTCACTTCTGCTGTATAATCATGAGGGATTTCATTTAGGTCATACCTGAATGGCTTGGTGGTTCTATTGACTTTCTTCAATTTAAGTCTGAATTTTGCAATAAGGAGCTCATGATCTGAGCCACAGTCAGCTCCAGGTCTTGTTTTGTTTTGTTTTGTTTTGTTTGATATTATAGAGCTTCTCCATCTTTAGTTGCAAAGAATACAATGAATCTGATTTAGGTATTGACCATCTGGTGATAGTGACTTATGTGCAGAGTCATCACTTTTGTTGTTGGACGAGGGTGCTTGCCATGACCAGTGTGTTCTCTTGGCAAAAGTCTATTAGCCTTTGCCCTGCTTCATTTTGTAACAATGAAGTTGTTACAAAGTAACAAGTTTGGTACTCCAGCCATCTCCTGGCTTCCTATTTTTGCATTCTTATCTGCTATGATGAAAAGGACATCACTTTGTGTATTAGTGCTAGAAAGTCTTGTAGGTCTTCAAAGAACCATTTGACTTCAGTTCTTTGGCATTAGTACTTGGGGCATAGACTGAGATTACTATAATGTTGAATGGTTTGCCTTGGAAAAGAACTGAGCTCATTCTGTTGTTTTAGAGACTGCACCCAGGTACAGCATTTTGGACTCCTTTGTTGACTATGAGGACTATTCCATTTCTTCTAAGGGGTTCTTGCTCAGTATAGCAAATATAATGACCCTCTAAATTAAGTTATCCCATTCTTATCCATTTTACTTTACTGATTCCTAAAATTTTGATGTTCATTCTTGCCATCTCCTGCTTGACAACAACCAATTTACCTTGATTCATGGACCTAATATTCCAGATTGCTATGCAATATTTACACCACTGGACTTTACTTTCAACAGCAGACACATCCCCAGTTGGAATCAAAATTGCAGGGGAAAATATCAGCCACCTCAGATGTGTGAGTAACACCACTATAATGGCAGAAAGCAAAGAGGAAGTAAAGAGCTTCTTGATGAAGGTGAAAGAGGAGAGTGAAAAAGCTGGCATAAAACTCAGCATTCAAAAATCTAAGATCATGGCATCTAATTCCACCATTTCATGACAAATTGATGGAGAAAAAATG
Organism: Capricornis sumatraensis; assembly: GCF_032405125.1. NCBI lineage: Eukaryota > Metazoa > Chordata > Mammalia > Artiodactyla > Bovidae > Capricornis > Capricornis sumatraensis. The sequence continues at coordinate 19,288,542 of NC_091080.1, forward strand.
GAAACAGTGACAGACTTTATTTTCCTAGGCTCCAAAATGACTGAGAATGGTGACTGCAGCCATGAAATTAAAAGATATTTGCTCCTTGGAAGAAGAGCTATGACGAACCTAGAGAGTGTATTAAGCAGATACATCACTTTGCTGATAAAGTTCTGTATAATCAAAGGCATGTGTTTTTCCAGTAGTCATGTATGGATGTGAGAGTTGGAATATAAAGAAAGCTGAAATTGAAAATGTTAATTGCTCAGTCAAGTTCAACTCTTTGTGACCCCATGGACTGTAGCCCCTCCGGCTCCTCTCTCTATGGGATTCTCCAGGTAAGAATGCTGGAGTGGGTTGCCATACCCTTCTCCAGGGGATCTTGCTGACCCAGGGATGGAAGCCTGGTCTCCTGCATTGCAGGCAGATTCTTTACCATCTGAACCACCAGTGAAACCCAAAGAATTGATGCTTTCAAACTGTGGTGCTAGCTAAGATTCTTGGGAGTCCCTTGGACAGCAAGTAGATTAAACCAGTCATTCCTAGAAGAAATTAACTCTGAATATTCATTGGAAGGACTGAAGCTGAAGCAGAAGCTCCAATACTTTGGCCATCTGATTCAAGTGACGTGCAAGTCTCTCAGTCCTGTCTGACTCTTTGGGACCCCATGGACTATACAGTGTATGGAATTCTCCAAGCCAGAATAGTGGAGTGGGTAGCCTTTCCCTTCTCCAAGGGATCTTCCCAACTCAGGGATAGAACCCATGTCTCCCACATTGCAGGTAGGTTCTTTACCAATTGAGCCACCAGGGAAGCCCAAAAGTACTGGAGTGGGTAGCCTATCTTTTCTCCAGCATATCTTCCCAAACCAGGAATTGAACTTGGGTCTCCTGCATTGCAGGCAGATTCTTTACCAATTGAGCTATCAGGGAAGCTGACTCATTGGAAAAGAGTCTGATGATGGGAAAGTTTGAGGGTAGAAGGAGAAGGGGACAACAGAGATGAGATGGTTGGATGGTATCTCTGACTCAGTGGACACGAGTTGGAACAAACTCTGGAAGATAGTGAAGGACAGGGAAACCTTGTGTGCTGCAGTTGATGGAGTTGCAAAGAATTGGACACAACTTTGTGACTGAACAACAAAAGTAGGTTTGGGCAATAAACACGAACAAGGGATGTTTCATAAAGTGCACAATTAATTAAGCTGTTAAATGAAATAAATTAATATATTTACTCAATAAATGCTAAACAATAGTGTTTAAAATAAGAAAGAAAAGAATTCAAAGGAGACTTAAATTTGCTTAGTGGGGAGGATAAATAATCTCATAGGGAGACAGCCTCATAGTATTAGCACAATTTTCCTTTGTAATGTCAGTGAACAAAATATTTGTGCTATGAGATTTGGTATTTCACAGTAATTGATATACTTCCTTGTAAAATTTTATTTTTAAAAGCTTATAATATTGTTTTGCTTAGGGGAACTCAAAGATCTGAGAAAAACATAGTAAGTTAAAGGCGATTTCAACAAGACAAAAAATATACAGTAAAGATCTGACATCATCCCAAAAGATCCTTAGCTTTCATCGACGTATTACTTTGATGAAACTATTTAGAAGTCAAATTGAAGTCATAAAAAGCCTCAGTTGATTCTCAATTTTAAGTGTAGATTATCTCTAGTGTTCCCTTTCATATTTCACAAATTTAATTTCTCCTTCCTGATATTTGAACTCAACATCAGAATATACTACCCACCTTTATAAATAATTGTAAAAATTTTAGATATAAAGTTCTTCATCTTGTCCCTAAAAGGACTTTAAAGGATTGTGCCTCATTTATTTTTGATTTCCTAAAAAAAGTGAATTATTGCTGGCACCTGGTATACATTTTTGAAATGTATTATTTTCTTAATTAAAATAGATATTTAAAAGAAGTCAGAGAAAGTTTTCTCTTTATTTTAATTAAAAGTGTTGTATCTTAATTAATGAATAAAATGTATAAACACACACAAAATGGAATATTAATCAGTCATAAAAAATTATGAAATAGTGTCATTTGAAGCAACATGGATGAACTTAGAGATTATCAAACTAATTGAACTGAATCAGACAGAGAAAAACAAATATCATATGATGTCACTTAATATGTGGACTCTAAAAATTGATACAAATGAACTTTCTTATAAAACAGAACTAGAGTCAGATGTAGAAAACAAATTTATGGCTATCAAAGGGTATAGCAAGGGAGAGGAGAGAAAAATTAGAAGTTTGGGATTAACATTTATATGCTATATAAAATAGATAAATAACAAAGACTTGCTGTGTATCACAAGGAAATATACTCAATATCTTGTAATAGCCTTATCGCTGAAAAGAATCTGAAAAAGAGTATATATAGATGTTTGTGTGTGTGTGTGTGTGTGTGTGTGTGTGTGTATGTGTATAACTAAATCACTGTGCTGTGCATTTTAAACTAACAAAATACTGTAAATTAACTATACTCCAAGAAAAATGTTGCATGTTAAATTTATAAGAAAAAGGACAACATATATTGCAGTAAGTATTAATAAAATATCTTTTTAAACCAATTTTGCAGTTTCCTTAAAGAAACTTTCTATTTCATCACTATTTGTTCCTTCTTGCCATCAGTCACTAAATTGCTTCCATTCTTCCAAGGTAGTCAGATTTTCCTTTGTTGTTTGAGTGTGAATGAAATTAAAAGAAAGATTAAGGAATGTTTTCTGCCTTACTTATGCTAATTCTCTTCCTTGAAAGATTTGAGGCAGGCTATATATAAGTATCTGGAGAAGGAAATGACAACCCACTCCAGTATTCTTGCCTGGGAAATTCCATGGGCAGAGAAAACTGGTAGGCTACAGTTCCTGGGGTCACAAAAGAGTCAGACATGACTTAGCAACTAAACAACAACAATATATAAGCATCAGCTAGCTTCCCTGGTACACGTGCAATGATCCTACCTCAATGGATGCAAAATATCATCATGTGATACTATTTCAGTCCCACAGCCTTGATCAATCAGATTTGTAATCCTGAATTTATAGACATCTCTCAGGGATATTTTGATGGTTAAGAGTTATGTTATCTCATCAGTTTCCTCCGTACCAATTTTTATCATAAGAAGCATGTGTTTCACTAATCTCCTCTTAAGAAAATCTTTGCATCTGACTTGCCTTTGGGGGTAATGCAGGCTTATTGCTTATAAAGTATGGCAAGATTCAAACAGTTCTTCATTCTTCCCAATTAAACATAAAAACAACCTTACTTTTAATACAGTGTATATCCTAAGGGAAATGTATATTGTCTTAAGTTGAAGCATCGTTTGAATGCTTGGATAGACATTAATGAAAACGACATGCAGTTCTGTATTATGAGCACTGCATTTTATGATTAATTTCCAGCTGTGTTATTTTTTCTTTTAAATCAGTTAAATATAGCTGTCTTTGTGTTTCTGACTTTTTGAATCTTCAAAGGCTATAATTTGGAGTTTCAGATAAGCTTTTAATGTGCTTAATTTAGTTAGCAATCTAAATTTCTGTTGGATCCTTCAATAACAATGCAATGATGGGGGTCATCAAACAAAGCTGCATTTAGCCTACATCTAAGAGTTTTGAAGAAATTGCTTGGAAATTAATACCTAGGTTAATAACGATGATGTTGCTACATGCACACTATCTATTAATGCAATCTGACAACTTTTTACTGTTTCTGTGATTACTTGTGACATGTATCAATACATTCAAAGTACAAAAGATATTTCAAGGATAAAAGTGAAGGTCTGAGAAATGCATATCTGGACTCCCTCATTTATTTTTAGTTGAAGTTAGGGAATACTACCACTGTTTCACTTTCTTTTGTTTATAAAACACATGTATTTCACTTATGTGAAATATTCAGCAGTTTTACATGCATTTATTTTCATACTATTTAAAGTTTACTACTGTAATAGTTTCTCCTTTACTATTAGTTTATATTCATAGATAAATATAGTATTACTAAAAATTCTTGTTAAGACCAGATGCATTGTTATTTCTCTAGAATTGTATAAGTGTGGTCTGTTTTACAAATCTTATTTGGGTCTAACAGATGCAAACTGTTATATACAGAATGGATAAACAACAAAGTCTTCCTGTATAGTACAGAGAACTGTATTCAATACCCTGTGGTAAACCATTATAGAAAATAATGTGAAAAAGAATATATATATATGACTGACTGAAGTCGCTCAGTCGTGTCCGACTCTTTGCGACCCCATAGACTGTAGCCTAGTAGGCTCCTCTGTCCATGGGATTCTCCAGGTAATAGTATTGGAGTGGATTGCCATTTCCTTCTCCAGAGGATCTTCCCAACCCAGGGCTCGAACCCGGGTCTCCCACATTGTAGACAGATGCTTTACCTTCTGAGCCACAAGGGAAGTCCATATACGTATGTATATGTATATGTATAGCTAACTTTCTATACAGCAGAAATTAACACAATATTGTAAATCAATTATGAAAATGAAAGTGTTAGTCACCCAGTTGTGTCCAACTCTTTGGGACTCCATGTACTGTAGCCCACGAGGCTCCTCTGTCCATGGGATTCTCCAGGCAAGAATACGGGAGTGGGTTGCCATGCCCTCCTCCAAGGGATCTTTCTGACCCAGGAATAGAACCCAGGTCTTCTACACTGCAGGGAGATTCTTTACATCTGAGCCATATACATCAATAAAATTTTTTAAATTTAAAAAAGAAAATCTTATTTATAGATACTGTTTTAGCTTCATAGGGCACTTTAACACAATGGGAGGAAATGCCATCTTGAGATTCAAGAAGACAGAACATAAAATTTTGGGTGTGGCTCTTCCTAGCTGAGTGTTACTTAATCTCTCTAACCCTGAGAATGTTTCATTTCATTTCTAATGTTTCATTTCATTCCATTGTCTAAGCTTGAAATCTTAGACAATGTATTCATATAATATCAAGTGACTATATTCTGTTTATAGTACACTAATAAATATAAGAGAAATGTTATTTACTTATTTTTAATCAGAAACCTACTTCCACCACTTATTAAGTGATCAATTTTGGCCTCCAGCTCTCAGAACCTTGATTTCCTCATATGTAAAAGAAGAATGTAAATGTTTACCTTGAAGTGATTTAGAGACCATGAAAGTAAAACAAACAGCTAGAATAGCAGAGCACATTAAATGTTCAGTAAGAGAAGATTGCTTTCATAAAACAATGCTTGTATTCTTTTCCACAACAAAAATAATCTGTAGACTCCAGGAACTCCTCTAATTCACTCTATGTATGAAATAGTCATAACTCCTTGCATTGCAAATAATTTCACTGTCATAATTTTATCCCTCAGTTGGCCAATAAACTTGATGAAGGCCTTATTCTAGGATTTATCCCAGTGCTTAGTACTAAATTTGCTTGTAGTAGAATTTCAATAAACTGATCCAGTTGACTTCGATAAAAGCAATTTAAACTTTAAAATGTTTTCCTTTGATTTTTGGAATATACAGAGTCCCCAAGATCATTCTGAGACACAAAGATTTGCTACAAGTTTTCGTAGGACTCAGAGAAATGGTTTTCTCAGTGAAAGGATGCAGATTAAAACCAGCAAAAGGAAAATTCAGATGAGACAGAGACTAGAAGAAGCCCTCTGCAAGCTCTTGGTGGTGTTTCCTCCCAGTAGAGTTGAAGGACACACCCAGTTATCCCAGCAAGATTATATGACTGTGTGTGTGAGGTGATGGCAGCCACAGAGGCTCAGTCTGAAGCTTGGTGTTCAGTGATTTATCAAGGCTCAGTCACCAAGGCGTGTAGTACCTACGTGGCTGACCTTGACTCACCAAGGCATGTAGTACCTACGTGGCTGACCTTGACTCACCAAGGCATGTAGTACCTACATGGCTGACCTTGACTCACCAAGGCATGTAGCACCTACGGGGCTGGCCTTGACTCACCAAGGCATGTAGCACCTACGGGGCTGACCCTGACTCACCAAGGCATGTAGCACCTACGTGGCTGACCTTGACTCACCAAGGCATGTAGCACCTACGTGGCTGACCTTGACTCACCAAGGCATGTAGTACCTACGTGGCTGACCTTGACTCACCAAGGCATGTAGTACCTACATGGCTGACCTTGACTCACCAAGGCATGTAGTACCTACGGGGCTGACCTTGACTCACCAAGGCATGTAGCACCTACGTGGCTGACCTTGACTACTCACATCCCAGTCTTCCCACACCACACTCCTTGAGATAAAGCGACTGTTCATAATAGATGACATTGTTAGGAAAACCTGTATTTGATCAGGTTGTTGTAGAGTGTGAGTCAAGGCATCTTGTATACAAACACAGGTATTTAGCATAAATACAGTGTCACCTAAGGCATCAGTCACAAAAATCATTCTTCTCAGGAAGAATATACCAAAAACTAGGATGCTGCCTCCTGGGAGTCCACCACAGGCCAGTCCTGAAGACAGATCTTTCCTTGAAATGTGCATATTTTAAGTAACTTAGGATAGCTGCACTAAACTTTCCTTGCCCAGTAATACACTTACAAAATGAAAAAAAATATTAAAACTATAAGAACATTCATGGAAAATTAGTGCTACTAGTGCTTTCTTATTTGTCCAGCTAGTTTCCCAAAACATAGAAGAAAATGGTATTTGTTTCTAATGAAATTTTTTCAGCTATGTGTATATAACTTCCTCTTCTAGGTACCATTCTATACAATGTTTGATATCTTAATAATTGATATACTTTCATTACTAGTATATATTAGACATGTTTCCATATGAGCACATAAATAAGCAACCTTGCTGTTTTCTATGACTGCATAATGGTTAATTTTGTGATTTTACCCTAATTAGTTTAACCCATCTTCTCTATGGGTTAAACTTTATTTAGTTTCCAGTATTTTGCCTTAGAAAGAATGATTCAGTGACTGAACTTATACATAAAATATTTTGAAAATATATATCTGTAGGATAAATTCTTAGAAGCAGAATTTCTTGGTCAATTTTTTGAAGAATTCAATTAATAAGCTTTATTAATAAACACACACAGAAGTCTGGACCCCCAAATTAGCCTAAACTTCTGCCATGCAAGACCTACTGTATCACTGGCTGCTCACAAAGGTAAAACTACCAAAGCAGACAGCTGCCGTGCCAACATTAGACGGGTACAGAGCAGAGCAGGTGAACACCAGAGCTTTAGGGAGGATGCTCTGAGTCTGCAATCAGCGCTCCCAGATGATTGAAAAGCACTGGGAGACCTTTTCTGGGTAAATTCTGACATATATTTCCAAATGGACTTCCAGTAGAGTTTTGCTAATTTGCACTCAAACCAGGTTGTGATTATGATGACATTAACATAAAGGTTACAAGATAGATAATTACAAGTTTCTAAATATCAGCAACATGTAAAGTATAAATATAAAATATCATATTTCAACCAGAAGCAAGTAAACATTAGAAGGGACAATTTAACATGGCATTAAGTATAGTATTAATATGGATATAGACAGTCAAGTGACAGTGACTGGGTGTGTTTTATTTTGTGTTGATTTGTTGAGCTCTATAAATTTGTATGTATCAAAAAACAAGAGCACTACTATATGATATTTTTTTGTGACAGTGTTACCGTTTTGATCTCTCACTAACCCCAGATATGAGTAAGTAAATAAAGTAATAGATGTAACCAGGTTGGATGACTAGACAAAACAGAATAAATTATCGTGAACTGTAGATTTGCCATTAACTTGGTTGTTGAGATTACAGTTCCATGAACTTATATCAGTTCTTGCCAGGAGAATTTTTCTTTGGAAAAATAATTTTTTTTCTCTAAATGAAGCTGAAAATGAAAAAAAGAACTGTTTTAAATAGAGTAGAATCACATTTCAACTAATTTTAGCTAGGGTGTGAACAAAGCATTTCAGGCAGATAAGCTCATACTGTCTTCATTTTGATGACATACTTGGCCGTGTCGTGTGGTCCTAGGGCTTTTGTCCCAGCAATGGATTCTTTTCTCCCTTGTCACCATCATTTCTGACACAAGAACAAGATATCAGAATTTTAATATCATGTATATATTTTCAGTGATTTTGGCTATGCTAAATTGCCAGCAGGCTACATTATTGTAATTCTCTCTTTGCATGTCTAACAGCTGCAAGCTTTCTTGTTCATGACAAGATTCATGAACACATTTCTTCTTGTTTGAGCTTCTTCTAGACCGATGGCTACCAGTGGCATACTTTATAAGTTGTAATGGAAATCACTTAATGGTTTTTATACCTTGAGATTTTTCCACTCTGGTGATTTGTAGTGTCAAGTCTTTTGTACTTTGCTTAAACTAAGCTTTTTGAATTCTAAATAGCTTATCAATAGCAGGCATTTTCTTTTTAGTATTTAATTATATGAGATAGAAGTAACAAAATGTAATACCTCCAGAGCTAGATATTTAATCAAATTAATTATTGTGATTCTTTGCTTTTTAGCTAAAGCATCTGGGAGTACGTTGTTGTCTTCACTTGCAGAGAGCCACTTGTTTTTGATTAGTAGTAAAGGTAAGTGACTTTGAATATTTATTTCCCGCCTACCTACCAAATTATTTTCTTTTTTCTTTTTTAATTGACATTTCTCTGAATATCTCTTGGAAAAGAAAATTGAGAGTGATGTCTGTTCTTTGATTCAGAGATGAGAAGAACATATTTTAAAACCATTCATTTAAACCCTAGTTGATAAGAGAAGTAAACAAAGGTCTGTATCTTCTCCGAGCATATGCAAATAGTTATGCTTATGCTTAAACCACAGAAGCTTATTTCTCACAGTTCTAGAGGCTGAGAAGTTCAAGATCAAGACACGGGTAGATCTGGTGACTAGTGAGGGCTTGCTTCCTGGTTCATGGATGGCCACGGTCTTGCTTTGTCCTCACACAGCAGAAAGCATGAAGGAGCTCTCTCTGGGGCTTCTTTCACAAGAGAACTAACCCCATTCATTACGGCTCCACCATCCTGACCTAATCATCTCCTAAAAGACTCACTTTCCAATATATGAAGGTTCAGATTTCAACCAGTGAATATGATGGGAACGTAAACATCTAGCTTACAGCAAACGTCAGTCTTTCTCTTCAAGGATATCATATAGATACGTCAAAAAGTACTGAGAACACAGGAAGCATTTTAAAAATGGTTATTTTCTTGCCCTATTAAATTTTAAGTGAAAACAGAATGAGTCACTGCATCCAGATCATATTTATACTGATATTCTAGTTAATGTTTGGTTTCCAACAACTGAACAAAAACAACAGCCCTGCTTTCTACACTGAAGTTATTTGACGTCTTTCCTGCCAAGGCAATTAGTAGTAGTGATACAGGAAGCTTGGCATTTAAGGAAAGCTGGAAAGCCAGAAATTCTCTCCTATTTGCAAAAAAAAAAAAAGACCTATAGAGTGGCAGGGCTCTTGTTATAAAGAAAAACCTCTTCTGCTAGTGGCCTATAGAAGTTTGGGGATTTTTTTTTTTTGAGGAATGACTTAACTCTGTTGTGCTGGTTTTCCCTTCTAAAGCCTTTCACGCTTACATATAGCTTCCTTAAAGGTTCAGAATGGTAAGGTAACAAGCATATAAAAAGCTTTGATGAAATCACTATTCAAAGAACATTTTTTAAAGGCTAAAGAAATGATAGCATTCCAAAGAAGTAAAAACCTATTTTCTTGGAATAAGTTCCTTTAAGATCCCTTCCACTTGTGATAATCAATTCATAAATTATATGTGAATGTAAAGTATAATTAATAATAACAATGATAAATATTAATAATTAAATTAACACATGATCAAAGAGATTGCTGCATTTTTTCCCAAGAGCAGAGCTAAACATGAAAGGCTTATTTTGCTGGGTTTGAGACATAGAATGAGAATAATATTAGGCAGTAGGCTGATACCTCATTTAGGTATACATGAAGTATATATCCTTTCTTGAGTATTTAACATGTGCCAAGAACTGTATGGAAAATGTCCCTTAGAAACATTTTCATTTAGTTCTTTCAATATACTTATGAGATAGGTATAATTATCTATTCATAGTAGAAACATTAAGTAAAATTTCCAGATTTCACTGCAAATACATTTCAAGGACAGAATCTTAATGAAAATCAGCCTGACTCTATAACTAGAATTCTCAGCTCCTTCAAAGCAAAGGCTATCTATTTATTTGAATAAATATGCAAGCCTCTGATCCATGAGCCATGAAAAAGTCTACTTTAACCCCACCCTAACAGTAACATGTAGGGACCTCGGTAAGCCCTCTCTCACCTTCCTGGAAAATTGAAGACTGCAGGAGTCTCTCCCCCTTTCAGAATTTAATCGATTTTCCACCTTTCACGATCTCCACAAATCGTGGTGACCAACATGGTCTTAAAATTCCCCTCAACTTGCCCAAGATTATTCAAGTTCCTTCTCAACCACAGGCCCATGATGTCCCTTTTCTTAGAGCAATTGCTTTATTTATCTTTGGTCACTCCAGTGACTTATGGGATATCAGTTTCCCCTTCAGGGTTTGAACCCAGGCCATGATAGTAAAAGTACCAAATCGAAACCACTGGGTCCCCAGGGAATTCCCTTGAAGCATTTAGTTTAGAAAAATCACAACTGTAAATTCTCCCTCTGTTCCTTTGATGTGTACGTAAGTTTTTTCCCAGTCTCTTGACAGTTTCCAACCCAGGGAATGTCTTTCTTGTCACTTCAATCATGTCTGACTCTTTGTGACCTACAGACTGTAGCCTACAGGTTCCTCTATCCGTGGGATTCTCCAGGTCTTTCTTGAGGACCTAGGAACTCAGTTCTTACAATCTAAACTTCAAAGGAGATTGTAACCTTATTTCTCTGTCTCTATGGGCAGGTAGGAGCCTAATATATGTAGGATGGGTACTGATTAGCAAATACAGAAAGCCTAATCATAGAGTAAAAAAAAAATTGCAAATACAGGAATAACTTAATGTGCTCAACACATCCCACCAATCAACCCCTAGTCCTTACTCCCAAGTACTTTTCTAGTAGCTCATGCCACTCCACTAGAGTGATAAAGTGTATGAGACTGCTTAAATAATCAAAAGTACCTGAAAATATGTAAAACCAGATAGAAATAGTAAATGGTCTAACTACCCAGAGAAAATATCATTATGATTTCAACTAGTTGAGATTTCGCTTAGACCCACTACATCAATTTTTATCCCCACCATTTACATTGTTCCTTTCACAAAGTGGTAATTTAATATATCTGTTTTGAATAAAGTATAGTTCAGAAACTAAGAAACCAATGAAATAAATAAAATTATCTCCTAGCTGTAACAAGAGAATAACAAAGAGAAGTAACAACCTTGATTAAGTGTTCTATTGGTTTGACAGCACTGAAATAATTGGTTTACTGGGGCTCAAGGGGACGACAGAGGATGAGATAGCTGGATGGCATCACAGACTCGATGAACGTGAGTCTGAGTGAACTCCAGGAGTTGGTGATGGACAGGGAGGCCTGGCGTGCTGCGATTCATGGGGTTGCAAAGAGTCGGACACGACTGAGCGACTGAACTGAACTGAACTATGCCTGAATCTGTCATCTGTGCAACTAGTGCGTCTTGGCTAGGCAGAAGGAGCTATCAACCACATGTATTGATATAGAAACAACTACAGGAGACAAATGGACAATTTTCAAAATGATTAGTATTAGCCTCTTCCTTGGGAGATGCTATGTCTTCAAAAAGGAATCACTGAAAGATAATCTTGCAATAAAAATAATAACTGATTCATCCAGCCTTCCTTTTAGGAGGAATGCATTCCCAGCTGAATTTTGGAAGATAGGTATATGTTTGTGTATGGAAGATATTTTGTGAGCTTTTGAACATACTGTTTTACTAACATATGCATTTGGTGTTCTAAAAGGTAACCAACATACAAAATGTTTTAGTGAATCAAGACAAGAAGCACACCTGAATCCTTCTTTTTTTTTCAGAACATTTTTATTGGCTCATCCAGTAAAACAATGTACCTTGAAGTCACACCTTTAATTCTGAATGTATCAGTTAAGAATGGCCATACTTCCAAGCACTACTTGAGTTTGTTTTACATCTAGGAAGTAATACAGTAATGTTGTTCTATTGCACCAGGGTGCTGTAAGGAATAGCTAGTAAAAATCCCTGTAGCATACATTTCTAAAAGTAGAAAATGAAAGTCTCTCAGTTGTGTCTGACTCTTTGCAGCTCCTTGGACTGTAGCATGCCAGGCTCTTTTATCCATGGAATTCTCCAGGCAAGAATATTTGCATGGGTTCAGTTCAATTCAATTCAGTCATCTGGTCGTGTCTGACTCTTTGTGACCCCATGAACTGCAGCACACCAGGCTTCCCTGTCCATCACCGACTCCTGGAACTTGCTCAAATTCATGTCCAATGAGTCAATGACACCATCCAACCATATCATCCTCTGTCGTCCCCTTCTCCTCCTGCCCTCATTCTTTTCCAGCATCAGGATCTTTCCCAATGAGTCAACACTTCACATCAGTGGCCAGAGTATTGGAGTTTCAGCTTCAACGTCAATCCTTCCAATGAATACTCAGGTCTGATTTCCTTTAGGATTTGACAGTATGATCTCCTTGCAGTCCAAGGGACTCTCAAGACTTCTCTAACACCACAGTTCAAAAACATCAATTCTTTGGCACTCAGCTTTCTTTATAGTCCAATTCTCACATCCATATGTGACTACTGGAAAAAAACTTATCTTTGACTAGATGGACCTTTGTTGGCAAAGTAATATCTTTGCTTTTTAATATGCTGTCTAGTTTGGTCATAACTTTTCTTCCAAGGAGCAAGTATCTTTAATTTCATGGCTCACTCCCCATCTGCAGTGATGTTGGAGCCCAAGAAAATAAAGTCTCTCATTTTTCCATTGTTTCCCCATCTATTTGCCATGAAGGGATGGGACCGGATGCCATGATCTTAGTGTTTTGAATGCTGGATTTTAAGCCAGCTTTTTCACTCTCCTCTTTCACTTTCATCAAGAGGCTCTTTAGCTCTTTGCTTTCTGCCATACGGGTGGTGTCATCTGCATATCTGAAGTTATTGATATTTCTGCCTGCAATCTTGATTCCAGCTTGTGTTTCATCCAGTCTGGCATTTCACATGATGTAGTCTGCATATAAGTTAAATAAGCAGGGTGACACTATACAGCCTTGATGTATTCTTTCCCCAATTTGGAACCAGTCTGTTCTATGTCCAGTTCTAATTGTTGCTCCTTGACCTACATACAGATTTCTCAGGAGGCAGGTAAGGTGGTCTGGTATTTCCATCTCTTGAAGTATTTTCCAGAGTTTGCTATCATCCAGACATGCTATTCTCTTCTCCAGGGGATCTTCCCAACCCAGGGATCCAACACAGATCTCCTGAATTGCTGCCAGATTCTTTACCATCTGACCTACCAGGGAAGCACTATGTAAATGCTAAATAATGGTTAGGGTCATAAACGCAGACCAGGGCTATGTTCATAACAAAGAATAATACATTTGAATAAATAAATGGCACATATGCCACACAGAAATCAGAGAACCCTTACTTGTTAGGCAGTTTTTAATAATTTTCAAGAGAAATTCCTCTGAGGCTAAAAGATTGATGTGAACTCCTTTCAGAAGATTATTCTAATTGAAAAGGATTTCATCTCTTCCTGATTGCTAATCATGTACTAACTGTAGCCAGAATAAACACTCAGAACTATTAAATTTGGTTCTGAACACTAAGTATCAAATAAACTGTCTAGTGTGTCTTTACTCTCTCATGAATGATCACAAGATTTTGCTCTGCATCTATCCAGAGAGTAAAATGAAATTGTCCCATTTAATCATAAGCGTCAGTTGCATGGGAAAGATGAGTGTTTTTCCAAGGCCAATGAAGTCTTTCTTGCAATAGCCTACTAAGTTAATCCCTTTAACTTCCTTTTCATTTTTGGATTTAATTTTAGAAAATAGAACTTCTCTATAATACAGTTATGAGCAGCATTACTCTACTTAAGGGAATTTGTATTCAGAGAAGATATGTACTGTAGAAGAGGAGTCTCTCTATGCAGACTGAGGACACAGTGACCTTTGCAAGCTCACTTGTTAGAGGAAGGAGAACTAGATGGGAGTAACCGTCTACACTGGGGGCCCTCTCCGTAGGTTCAGCATGGTACTTGCTGTTGATACTTTATTACTTATTTCTGACAGACATTTACATGGACTCACATTGTGAGGAGAATTTTTGAACAAGTGGAGGTTGTGTGTTCTGGAAAGAGAAATTAGGAAGGAATATCCTTAGCAGTTACTCCTTTAGACAGGTTCTCTGAAGAAATCTTACAAGCAAGTGACTTTCATGCTGCTGCCAAATTGAGCTCAGTGTTCCTGTATATTCCTGTATTTACCTTGTGTCTTTTGTCTGAGAATCTCAGGATTTTAAATGGCTTTACAAACTTCCATTCTGTATTTCTGCCATGGCTACTAAGAAATAAGGAGGTGACTCTTCTACCTTCCTCTAATATTTTTTTAAACAAGACAGAAAATTTTCTTTAAAGAATCTTTACTAGGAAGGGCCAATCTGCTCAGAAATAGCTTCCCTGACAGCTTCATGCCTTTTCAGGATTGAACTTAAGCTATATCTTCTCTTTTTCTCTTTTAAAGCCCTAAAATAATTGGAGGAATATTTTTATTATACCATCCATCTGGAAAAGGAAGGCTGGGATACTCAGAAGGGCTTTTCTTTCTTGTAGTATTTTCGGCGTTGTCTCAGAGTGGGGTATTTGATATGTTGTGAGGAAGATGGCCCTCATTAGATTTCCAGCCCATTTGCACAGGAACCAGAAGAGCTCAAAGGAGAAAGAGCCACATTCACCAATAACCTATAAATTTCTATCTTTTGACTTTTAGTTCTAACTAATTCTTATAACAGCATTTTTTTTTCATTTTGTTAAAATTCTTTCTTTTCTCTCCTTTTTTCTTGCTCTCTCTCTCTCTCTTTTTTTTTTTTTTTTTTTGCTGTTTTTTTTTTTAACACCAAGTTTCATAATAGGCTAACCACATGCCCAGGACCATTTGTTGCTTTATGATAATAGTAATAACTGATGCTTATGCAGACTGGTTTCTTCAACTCTGAGCACTTCATAGATGCCAACCCACTGAACCCAGTAACTTCCCTACTATAATCTTTCTATCATCCTGAATTTTTAGACGAGGAGTTTTTAGATGAAGGATTGAAAAGTTTAGAAACTTGTTCTTATTCATTCTCATCACTACTGCATCTGCATTACTGTGCAAAAATATAGTATTATAAACAAACTCAAAATTTAAACAGTGTGACCTTATTATCTCTATTAGTTTCTTTGTAAAAAATAGGTCATTGATTTAGACAGAATTTCATGATACTTTGCTTGTTAATTAGAAGTATTGGTTTCTGTCCATTAATCATTATCTCAGAATAAAGTGCAAAAATTTTGTCTAAATCAGCCTCTTTTTTGAGTTTCCCAATAAACTCAGCTTTGTTTGCAGGACCTACTTACACAGGATGTTAATATACATGAATAAAAATTTAACAGATCATCAGCAAGTTCACATGTAAATATAAATTATGAACCTTTAACATTTAGAAACAAAGAAATTCATACAACAGTATGTATTTTAGGTTCTGGACCTACCTTGGTAGTGTTTCTGGGCAATTGTTTCTAGGGCTTAGACATGATCATTGATAGAAAATTTGTACCTGAGAACATAAAAAAGATAAACCAGAAATTGGTTAAAGATCATATAACTCATTCAAGTACAAAAGTGGCAATAAAGATGTATTGAGAGCCAGAAGTTGACATATGTTAACATTTCTATTTCACATTAACTTTTTCTTATAATCCATCGTTTGGCCCTGTTAATGGCCACACTTCCTCTTTGGTCCAACACTTCACCACAAGAAACTAGTGTAAAGATTAAGAGAGTAGGCCTTGCAGCATCATAGTTTAGCATTAGAATCTACCCCCTCTTTTCTTATGAAGGAGGATGGGCAAGTCATATAACATTTTCGAGTCTTGATTTTCTCCCTGGTAATAAGAGGTTAACAAAAAGCATCACCACACTATGTGGAACTGTAGGATGGATTAAACATATTTGAAAAAATTAACCATGTGTCAGGTATCAAGTCTGTGTTCAATAAATAATGATAATTGTAATGATAGCTTTCTTATTCTTTAGTTACTATGTCGTGAGTCCTGCCTTGTGGTCCATTCCCCAGATTGCATTTCAGTCTCTGTGCCAACACTGAATGCATCTAGCATTTGTTCCTCTGAATTTCAGTGAAATCTACTGTGACTTTGTATTATCCTCATGAGGCAAGATGTTTAGTGCATTTGATTGGACTATTAGCTAGATGGATAATCCTTGTAAAGACAATAGCAAGTAAAAAAAAAACAAGTAAAAGCTCCAGATTTTTTCTTTTACCCAGGTTGGCAGTGAGCACATATTTTAAGAAAGAAACTCTTAAGGCCATGCAAGCAGTCATAGAACTTTCAGCTAACTGGTTTTTATCCAGAAGAAACCTAGATTTTTGATAATGAAATAATTAAGTCTCAGAAACATTTTGAGGTCATAAATGTGGTATATCAGTTTGAGTTTAGTTAGGAGAGAGAAACTCTCTCTCTATATATATATATATATATATATGTATATGTATATATATGTACATATATTGCTATATATATATAGCTATATCTATCTATCTATATATATAGAGAGAGATATCTATAATCTATATATATGTATATATATTGCTATATATATACATATCAGTTCAGTTCAGTTTAGTTCAGTCGCTCAGTCGTGTCTGACTCTTTGTGACCCCATGAATCGCAGCACACCAGGCCTCCCGGTCCATCGCCAACTCCCGGAGTTCACTCAGATTCACATCCATTGAGTCAGTGATGCCATCCAGCCATCTCATCCTCTGTCGTCCCCTTCTCCTTCTGTCCCCAATCCCTCCCATCATCAAAGTCTTTTCCAATGAGTCAACTTTTCTCGTGAGGTGGCCAAAGTACTGGAGTTTCAGCTTTAGCATCATTCCTTCCAAAGAAATCCCAGGGCTAATCTCCTTCAGAATGGACTGGTTTGATCTCCTTGTTGTTAATGGGTTTCTAATAAGCCTATCATTAATATGTTCTGCATCTTTCTTTTTAAAATTTTATCGACAAATATTTTGAGAGTGCGTGCTATGTATTTAGTGTGATCATGGTGCTTTGGAGGGTAGAAAATAGACTTTTTTTTAGGCCCTTACAGAAATTGCATGCATATGACCATAGCTAACTATATAGTAGTATCTAATTTTACTAAGGTCTGAATAAATTCAGCTTTTTCTTTGGATTAGTCCAGTGTCAACATTTGGCTCCCATCTCCCATTGCATATCATTGTATGATCTAAATCTGATCATAAATACGGTTAAGATAATTCTTTAATGGCTGAAGATAGAACTATATACTCTCAAATATTTTTCTTTAAAAAAATTTTAAATAATCAAACACTTGTAGAAAATCCGGAAGTATAGTTCAAAGAACTATTTTTTTTTTTCTGAATTATTTGGGAGTAAGTTGCCAGCCTAATGTACTGGTACCCCCAAATACCTTAGTTTGTATTTAGTTATTTCCTAAAGATAAGGATATTTCCATATACAACCACGTGTGCTCAGTTGCTCAATCATGTTCCACTCTTATGGCCTAATGGATTGTAGCCTGCCAGGCTCCTCTGTCCGTGGAATTTTCCAGGCAAGAATACTGGAATGGGTTGCCATTTCCTGTTCCAGGGAATCTTCCCTACTGAGCGATCAAACCACATCTCTTGCGTCTCCTGCTTTGGCAGGTGGATTTTTTAAAAAATCATTTATACCACCTGGAAAGCCCACGACCACAATATATCTACTAAATCAGGAAATAACCACTGCCCCCCACTCAGGCTTTGGCAGTTGTGCCACTTGTATGCATCACTTGGAATCCAATTCAAAATCACCCATTACATTTAGTTGTAATACCTCTTTAATCTTCTTCACTAGGGTAAAGTTTCTCAGTCATTCCTTGACTTTTATGACCTGGATATTTTTTGAAGACCATAAGCCAGTTATTTTAAAGATGAGTCTCAATTTTGGCTTTCCTGATGTTTTCTTATACATTTTGGTAAGAATTTCACAGAGGGATGGTGTGTTCTTTTCATTGCATCCTCTCAGATGGTATGTGATTTTGATTTCATCATATTACTGATAATGTTTTGTTTAATCATTTGCTTATGCTAGTGTCTTTCAGACTTTTGTATATACAATTATTCATTTTCCCTTTGTAAAAACTGTTTTGTGGGGAGATATCTTTAAACTATGTGAATATCCCATTCTTCATCAAGCTTTCTTTTATTTGTTTATTTATTTACAGGTATACCTCAGAGGTACTGTGGGTTTAGTTCCAGATCACTAGAGTAAAGCAAGTAATGTGAGTTTGTTGGTTTTCTAATGCATATATGTTAGTTTATACTATACTATATAGTCTGTTAAGTATGTAATAGCATTATGTCTGAAAAACAGTGTACATACATTTATTTAAAAATATTTTATTGCTTAAAGTGCTAAACAGCATCTAAGCCTACAGCAAGTTGTAATCCTTTTGCTGGTGGAGGGTCTTGCTTCGATGTTGATGACTGCTGACTGATCAGGGTGGTGGTTGCTGAAGGTTGTGTGTGTGTATATATATATATATATATATATATATATATATATATATATATATATATGTATATATGTTGCTAACTAGGTACTGAAGAACTGAAGAGTAAAAAGAAAACTATCCAGAGATAGTAACTGGGGTGGGGGTGGGGGGAGGCAGAAGCTTCAACCCCTGAGGCAGATAAGAGGCTGAAAGAGTCTGAAATTATTGAAATTTAGAAGATACAAGGAAGAATTTTGCGACTCTGAAGCACAAACTGCTACACAGAAGATGCCATTAAGTCTGTACTAATGTCTATAAGTCCAGAAGAGGAACCCCATGGAAACATTAGCTGGGATTGTTGGCTTGTGCTGGTATTAATATCTCCAAGGCAAGGGATCAAGGACACTGTTTTTGCAAATGTTGGAAAAAAACTTTACACTGGACTCAGCTACTGCCAACTAGAATAAACTGCTATCAACAAGTGAAGACACGTTGCTAGAAGAATCATAACAAGAGAAAGGAGCAAGTTGTTTTCTTCCATCCCCTCCAGGGTCCCTCTCTGGCTGAGCGCAAAAAGGAGCCAAGTGGGAAAACAAAAATGTGGTTGGCCGTTCCAGCGCCAGCATCACAGATTACTGAACAGTGGGTAAAATCTGATATTCTTTACTAACTGGCACAAACAGTTAGTGAAAAAGTTGGCTGTAGCACCAAATCAAGTAGAATAACTCTGATGGTAGGAGTTGGAAGCGGTGGATGAAATGTGTATCTCCATCTTCAACTCATCTCTCTGTCTCACTACGTGAGGAATGAGAACTCACATGAGAACTCACACCAAATTTTCCTTTCCCCACATTCTGCTGCTCACATTTATGAGCTTCTCTTCTTCCATATAGTGTATAACAGTTTGCATCTTGACTTCCTCTCATTTGGCCTATTTCATGGTATAGCAGATTTTGAAATAAGATTTTTATATTCTCCTCCATTGAATACTGGAAATTTGATAAGAGAATGGATTTCAGGTTCTCACCACACATACACCCAAATGTAACTATGCGAGGCAAAGGACAGGGTTATTAAATTGATGGCAGTCATGTGTATGTACATCAAATCATTATGTTATACATCTTCAGTATGTGCTATGCTTAGTCACTTAGTCATGTTCGACTCTTTATGATCCCATGGACTGTAGCCCAACAGGCTGGGATTCTGCAGCTTAGAATACTGAAGTGGGTTGCCAAGCCTTCCTCAAGGGGATCTTCCCAACCCAGGGATTGAACCCAGGTCTTCCACATTGCAGGCAGATTCTTTATCATCCGAGCCACCAGGGAAGACCTATCTTCAATATAAACAATTCTAACTTTTAAATTATCAAGAAGGAAATTCTGAGAAGCAAGAACTGAAGCTTGTAGTGGGCCCACACCCTAGTTGGAATAGATTAAGTTTGACTGCATGCTATCACCCAATATTTATACTCTCCAATATTCTACAGTCAGAAGAATTCTTTTTGATATGCTCTCTTTAGCTTTATAGTTCACATCCTTCCCCAAGATTCTCTCAACCTAGTCTTGCTCCGTTACCTTTCTTTGTTTCCCAGACTTCTGTGTATTCAGCTCAAGGGACTGGCATTGACCTCTTCTCCACCTCCTGAAAAAGATTTTAACAATTCCGTTCAGCATTACAATTAAAAGAATAAAATATTTAGGAATATATCTACCTAAAGAAACTAAAGACTATATATAGAAAACTATAAAACACTGGTGAAAGACATCAAAGAGGACACTAATAGATGGAGAAATATACTGTGTTCATGGATCAGAAGAATCAATATAGTGAAAATGAGTATACTACCCAAAGCAGTCTATAGATTCAATGCAATCCCTATCAAGCTACCAACGGTATTTTTCACAGAGCTAGAACAAATAATTTCACAATTTGTATGGAAATACAAAAAACCTCAAATATCCAAAGCAATCTTGAGAAAGAAGAATGGAACTGGAGGAATCAACCTGCCTGACTTCAGGCTCTACTGCAAAGCCACAGTCATCAAGACAGTATGGTACTGGCACAAAAACAGAAATATAGATCAATGGAAAAAAAAACAGAAAACCAAGAGATAAATACACACACCTGTGGACACCTTATCTTCAACAAAGGAGGCAAGAATATACAATGGAGAAAAGACAATCTCTTTTAACAAGAAGTGCTGGGAAAAGTGCTTAACCACTTGTAAAAGAATGAAACTAGAACACTTTCTAACACCATACACAAAAATAAACTCAAAATGAATTAAAGATCTAAATGTAAGACCAGAAACTATAAAACTTCTAGAGGAGAACATAGGCAAATCACTCTCTGACATAAATCACAGCAGGATCCTCTATGACCCACCTCCCAGAATATTGGAAATAAAAGCAAAAATAAACAAATGGGACCTAATTAAACTTAAAAGCTTCTGCACAACAAAGGAAACTATAAGCAAGGTAAAAAGACAGCCTTCAGAATGGAAGAAAATAATAGCAAATGAAGCAACTGACAAAGAATTAATCTCAAAAATATACAAGCAACTCCTGCAGCTCAATTCCAGAAAAATAAACAACCAATCAAAAAATGGGCCAAAGACCTAAACAGACATTTCTCCAATGAAAACATACAGATGGCTAACAAACACATGAAAAGATGCTCAACATCACTCATCAGAGAAATGCAAATCAAAACCACAATGAGGTACCATTTCATGCCAGTCAGAATGGCTGCTACCCAAAAGTCTATAAGCAATAAATGCTGGAGAGGGTGTGTACAAAAAGGAACCCTTTCACATTGTTGGTGGGAATACAAACTAGTACAGCCACTATGGAGAACAATGTGGAGATTCCTTAAAAAACTGGAAATAGAACTGTCATACGACCCAGCAATACCTCTGTGGGGCATACACACCGAGGAAACCAGAAGTGAAAGAGAGATGTGTACCCCAGTGTTCATCGCAGCACTGTTTACAATAGCCAGGACATGGAAGCAACCTAGATGTCCATCAGCAGATGAATGGATAAGAAAGCTGTGGTACATATACACAATGGAGTATTACTCAGCCGTTAAAAAGAATTCATTTGAATCAGTTCTGATGAGATGGATGAAACTGGAGCCGATTATACAGAGTGAAGTAAGCCAGAAAGGAAAACACCAATACAGTATACTAACACATATATATGAAATTTAGAAAGATAGCAATGACGACCCTGTATGCAAGACAGGAAAAAAGACACAGCTGTGTATAATGGACTTTTGGACTCAGAGGGAGAGGGAGAGGGTAGGATGATTTGGGAGAATGGCATTCTATCATGTATACTATCATGTAAGAATTGAATCGCCAGTCTATGTCTGACGCAGGATACAGCATGCTTGGGGCTGGTGCATGGGGATCACCCACAGAGATGTTATGGGGAGGGAGGTGGGAGGGGGTTTCATGTTTGGGAACACATGTAAGAATTAAAGATTTTTAAAAAAAAAATTTCTTAAAAAAAAAAAAAAAGAAAGCTGTGGTACACATATACAATGGAGTATTACTCAGCCATTAAAAAGAATATATTTGAATCAGTTCTAATGAGGTGGATGAAACTGGAGGCGATTATACAGAGTGAAGCAAGCCAGAAAGAAAAACATCAATACAGTATACTAACGCATGTACATGGAATTTAGAAAGATGGTAATGATAACCTTGTATGCGAGACAACAAAAGAGACACAGATGTATAGAACAGTCTTTTGGACTCTGTGGGAGAGGGTGAGGGTGGGATGATTTGGGAGAATGGCATTGAAACACATATATTACCATATGTGAAACAGATCGCCAGTCCAGTTTCGATGCATGAGACAGGGTGCTTGGGGCTGGTGCACTGGGATGACTCAGGGAGACAGTATGGGGAGAGAAGTGGGAGGGGGGTTCAGGATGGGGAACATAAGTACACTCGTGGCAGATTCATGTCAATGTATGGCATACCAATACAATATTGTAAAGTAATTAACCTCCAATTAAAATAAATAAATTTATATTTAAAAAAAGAAAGAAAAAAAAAAGATTTGCACTGTGGTCAAGTACATGTAATCAGCTGATTCTTACCATAGTTGCCATCATGTAGTGCATTGTTTTAGGTACATTTCAGTAATTATCTATTACCCTAATCTTGTATTTTTGGTCTCAGAGTACTCTAATACAGCTTTAATGAATTAGTGGTTAAAACTGTGGCTTTAGAGCCATAATGCCTGAGTTTAGATCTCAGTTGTTCTACTTACTTTCTATGTGACTTTGGAATGAATCTCTGTGTTTCAGTGACCTCATCTGTAAAACTCCTTGTTTGTTGTAAGGAATAAACTAGTTAGCACATCTCAAGTGTCTATAACACTTGCCTAGAGCAAATAAGAATACTAGTTATTATTTCACTGGACCACAGTTATCTTCCAAATCCAAGTGGGTGGATTTGTCTTGATCCTTTTGGCTTGATCATCATACT
The DNA here is from genome assembly GCF_032405125.1 of Capricornis sumatraensis. NCBI lineage: Eukaryota > Metazoa > Chordata > Mammalia > Artiodactyla > Bovidae > Capricornis > Capricornis sumatraensis. The sequence continues at coordinate 19,311,767 of NC_091080.1, forward strand.
AGCTCTCTGACTTTGTAAAAGTTAATCAATCATCTTGAGATTGCATCATGAGTTGCTTTCTTGCTCAAAATGTTCCTTGAAATGGAGATAATATCTAACTTATAAGGTGGTTGATAGGATAAACAACAGTTCATAGTTAACAGGTTCATATGTTTGAGTCAGAACTGAGACTTTGATAGACTAGTGAATGTCATCCACAATGACTATTTCTTAGAAGTCCCCTTAGTCCTCCATATAGACCAACCACTTGAATGAAATACAAAGTTCTACTATTTCATTAAAATGTCATGGACTGTGTACTTTTACTAAAATATTACCCAGCCACAGTTTTGACTTTTACAGGGTCTAGGAGCACAGTGTAAAAAGAAGGTGAACTTGTCCTTTTTTTAAAAAAACTTCTTTTTAATACACTTATCCAATGAACTATTGAAGGAAGTCAGATGAAGGAAAAGAATAAGGAGTGTTACTGAGTCCAAATTCATACTGCTCACTGAAAGGCAAGCCAATAAATTAGGAGACCAGTTATTCAGTTCAGTTGCTCAGTCGTGTCTGACTCTTTGCAACCCCATGAACTGAGGATGCCAGGCTTCCTTGTCCATCACCAACTCCCAGAGCTTGCTCAAACTCATGACCATTGAGTTGGTGATGCCATCCAGCCATCTCATCCTCTGTCGTCCCTTCTCCTACTGCCTTCAATCTTTCCCAGAATCAGGTTGTTTTCCAATGAGTCAGCTCTTCACATCAGGTGGCCAGAGTATTGGAGTTTCAGCTTCAGCATCAGTCCTTCCAGTGAATATTCAAGACTGATTTCCTTTAGGCTGGACTGGTTGGATCTCCTTGCAATCCAAGGGATTCTCAAGAGTCTTCTCCAACACCACAGTTCAAAAGCATCAATTCTTTGATGTTCAGCTTTCTTTAGAGTCCAATTCTCACATCCATACATAACAACAGGAAAAACCACAGCTTTGATTACATGGACCTTTTTTGGCAAAGTATTGTCTCTGCTTTTTAATATGCCATCTAGGTTGGTCATAACTTTACTTTCAAGGAGTAAGCGTATTTTAATTTCATGGCTGCAGTCACCATCTGCAGTGATTTGGGAGCGCAAAAAAATAAAGTCTCTCACTGTTTCCATTGTTCTTCCATCTATTTGGCATGCAGTGGTGGGACCAGAAGCCATGATCTTATTTTTTTTTTAACTAAGCTTTAAGCCAACTTTTTCACTCTCCTCTTTCACTTTAATCAAGAGGCAATCTAGTTCCTCTTCACTTTCTGTCATAAGGGTGGTGTCACCTGTATATTTGAGGTTACTGACATTTCTCCCAGCAATGATTCTAGCTGGTGCATCAGCCAGCTTGGAATTTCACATAATGTACTGTGCATATAAGTTAAATAAGCAGGGTAACAATATATAGCCTTGACATACTCGTTTCCTGATTTGGAACCAGTCTGTTGTTCCATGTCCAGTTCTAACTGTTGCTTTTTGACCTGCATACAGATTTCCCAGGAGGTAAGTAAGGTGGTCTGATATTCCCATCTCTTGAGGAATTTTCCTCAGTTTACTGTGATCTACATAGTCAAAGATTTTGACATAATCAATAAAATGAAATAGATATTTTTCTGGAATTATCTTGCTTTTTCGATGCTCCAAAGGATGTTGGAAATTTGATCTCTTGTTCCTCTGCCTTTTCTAAATACAACTTGAACATCTGGAAGTTCATGGTTCATTACTGTTGAAACCTGGCTTGGAGAATTTTGAGAATTACTTTGCTACTGTGTGAGATAACTGCAATTGTGCAGTAGTTTGAACATTCTTTGGCATTGCCCTTCTTGGAATTGGAATGAAAACTTACATTTTCCAGTCCTGTGGAAAACTGCTGAGTTTTCCAAATTTGCTGGCATATTGGGTGCTGCACTTTCACAGCATCATCTTTTAGGATTTGAAATAGCTCAACTGGAATTTCATCACCTCCACTAGCTTTGTTCATAGTTATGCTTCCTAAGGCCCACTTGACTTCGCATTTCAGGATATCTGGCTCTAGGTGAGTGATCACACCATCGTGGTTATCTGGATCATGAATATCTTTTTTGCATAGTTCTTCTGTGTATTCTTGCCACCTCTTCTTAACTTTTTCTGCTTCTGTTAGGTCCATACCATTTCTATCCTTTATTGAGCCAATCTTTTCATGAAATTTTCCCCTGGTATCTCTAATTTTCTTTAAGAGATGAGATCTCTAGTCTTTCTCATTCTATTGCTTTCTTGTATTTTTTGCATTGATCACTGAGGAAGGCTTTCTTAACTCTATGTGTTATTCTTTGGAGCTCTGCATTCAAATGGGTGTATCTTTCCTTTTCTTCTTTGTCTTTACCTTCTCTTCTTTTCTCAGCTATTTGTAAAGCCTCCTCAGAGAATCATTCTGCCTTTCTTTCTCTTGGGGATGGTCTTGATCACTGCCTCCTGTACAATGTCAGGAACCTCTATCCATAGCTCTTCAGGTACTCTGTTTATCAGATCTAATCCCTTGAATTTATTTGTCACCTCCATTGTATAATCATAAGCGATTTGATTTCATTTACCTGAATGATCTAGTGATTTTCCCTACTTTCTTCAATTTCAGTATGTGTTTGACAATAAGGAGTTCATGGTCTGTCCAACAGTCAGCTCCCGGTCTTGTTTTCGCTGACTCTATAGAACTTCTTCATCTTTGGCTGCAAAGATATAATCAATCTGATTTCAGTATTGACCATCTGGTGATGTCCATGTGTAGAATCTTCATTTGTGTTGTTGGAAGAGGGTGTTTGCTATGACCAGTGCATTCTCTTGACAAAACTTTGTTAGCCTTTGTCCTGCTTCGTTTTTTACTCCAAGGGCAAATTTGCCTGTTACTCCAGGTATCTCTTGACTTCCTACTTTTGCATTCCAGTCCCCTATGATGTAAAAGCCATCTTTTTGGGGGTGTTAGTTCTAGAAGGTCTTTTAGGTCTTCACAGAACCATTCAACTTCAGCTTTTTCAGCATTACTGGTCAGGGCATAGACTTGGATTACTGTGATATTGAATGGTTTGTCTTGGAAATGAACAGAAATTATTCTGTCATTTTTGAGATTGCATCCACGTACTGCATTTCAGACTCTTTTGTTGACTATGAGGGCTACTCCATTTCTTTTAAGGGATTCTTGCCCACAGTAGTAGATATAATGGTCATCTGAGTTAAATTCATTCCTTACAATCCATTTTAGCTCACTGATTTCTAAAATGTCAATGTTCACTCTTGCTATCTCTTGTTTGACCATTTCTAATTTACCTTTATTCATGAACTTAACATTCCAGATTCCTATGCAATATTGCTTTTTACATCATCAGACTTTACTTCCAATGAGTTGTTAGGGAAAGGAGTTCACTAATATTGCCATTCACAAAAATGACAACTTTATTCACAAAGCCAGCAGATCGAGGAAGTGGTGGACTAGTGTCCCTAAGAGTCATCTTATCCAAGTGAGAATTCAGGTTTCTTTTGTATGAAAAGGGGAGGGCATGTGTCTGGTTGTTTGAAACTTCTTGGTATTGGAATCCTTTGTTCTTGCAACTGTCCAGGTAGATCTGATCAGTGTCCCTATAAGTTTCCAACAAGAAAATTGCTATTTTGTGTGCTGCATCTTTTAGTCTCTATAAAGTTTTATACTTTTAATGATCAGAACCTTGAGCATGGGCTATTCTGTATATTTCAGGCTGCTGGCAACATTCTTTTACTGATTGACTAGACAAAGCTGCAGGGCCATAATGACTAAGCACAGGCAACAAAGCACATCAATTAGAGCTAAAGGAATAGATCCAATAAGGAGTCAGGTTTGTTCTCTAGCATAGCTTTCCATAAGTGAGAAAATAATATGGGAATAACATGTGAGAGATGTCTAGAAGAAAGGCCCAGACAGAGCAGTAGGACCTAGAATGATTACAGTTGACACATAAGGGATATGGGCTTTCCAGTTTGCACTAGTGGTAAAGAACCCATCTGCCAATCCAGGAGATGCAAGAGAGGTAGGTTTGATCCTTGAGTCAAGAAGATCTCCTGATGGAGAACATGGCAATCCACTCCAGTGTCCTTGACTGGAGAATCCCATGGACAGAGAGCCTGTGGGCTACAGTCCATAGAGTCACAAATAGTAGGAGATGACTGAAGTGACTTATCACTCATAAGGGATACACCTGACCATTCAAACTCAAGATCCACCCACTCCTATCTATTCTCATCCCCTTTTCTGTTTACTCTGAGAAATGAAGTTTCACAGAGCGAGAGTCCTAATATTTCTGCTCTGGAATACCTTTTGTTTCACTGACCACAAGAATTAGGGAATACTTGCCTTCCAGCCACAAGAAAAGAGAAAAGAGCTTATAGAGAAAAATAGACAGATGGTGATAATTAAATTTTCGATACAACATCACAAAGTGATCTAGTAGTTACATATATCTTTGGGGATTCTCAGGTGTACTAGGAAAAAGAACCCTGGAAAAAGATTCAGTTTCCTGAGAAGACAGTGTTTCTGATTTTTTACTTTCAAAAATAAACGTTTTCACTAATGAGTAGTAAATATTCAAATGTAACCATTAGATATATAGTAAAATCTTGCACATGACTAGGCACAACACAGGTGACTAACACCCTTCACTTCAAAAAAGCCATCATAATGATCAATTTCCATCCAAAATAGTCAATTTTCTATTGACACTCCTTTGCTTACATGTTTTTCTTGTTTCTAGCATATCTCCAACCAGTATCTCACAAGTATTATAAGTGCAATTTTATGGTCAAGGGAAGGCTTACTTTTTGAGACCCACTTCAGACAGTAATCTTTTATACCTTCACCGTTCAAAGTTTGGTCCATATAACAGTAAAATTGGCATTACTTTGGAGTTTATTAGGAATGCAGATTCTAGATTCCACAGTAAATCTACTGAAACAGAAGCTGAATTTTATCATGACCTTCCAGAGATAATCATCATTAATCTTTGAGAAACCTGGATTTCTACTCCAATTTGTGCAGGTTTTATATGCCCTGGTAAATTGAGACTTGAGAAAAGTCTGCACACCTTTGAAAAACTTCATTGCCTAGTGTTTTCTAAACAGAAAAAATGTAATAATCCTTATTAAATTGAATTTAAACATTGTTCTCATTCACATGAAACCTAACCATTTGTAGCATCTTTTTAAACTTGATCATTTAAATCTAAAATTAGTAATACTTCAGATAAAATGCGATGACCTGAAAAAAAAAAAAAAAAAAGCAGAGTTTGTCATGTTCTCTACTTCCCTTTCTAATAGTGAAACGTTACAGGTTTGTTTCACAGAAATATCTTCACCATAATTATCTAAAAAAGAGAGATCCCTGACTAATACACTTTGTCTATGTTAATCTTCTTGCCCAGACTAGATCCAAAAATGGTATCCAGTATAATAGTTGACATTTTGTTGCAACTTATGTGTGAAAATTATATCTCAAATGGAAATCAGAGTGAACATCCCCTCCCCCCCTTAGGACATTATTTTCTTGCTAGCTCAGTTCTTCACACATTCTCTATTCCTTCTTCACTGGATGGATGAATATTGCTGGAATATGAAACAAAAGAAGCATAGCACACCTCATACTATTTTTAATATGAAATCTATTGACATTTGCATAGAAAAGATAGGTCTTCCAAATTTCTCATCACTATCATAATTGCTCCAAAATGGAAGAAACTGGATATTTTCTCTCAAAGTGAAAAATTTCCCTCAAGGTATTGTGCTCCTTCTCCTTCTAACTCAATAACCATTTCCATGAGAGTTTCTCTGAGTGTATTGTTCAGAAAAGGAAACCAAAATTTGTCTGACTGATACAGCACACAGTAGTTCAAATGTCTCATTTCACTGTCTATAGGAGTTCTTGGAATCTCGTGTTGATGAAAAATGCTTTACAGGTAGAGGAAAGATTTGTTAGGTTTCCCCTGATTCCAGGAGTATTTTATAAGCTTCTTCTCTGGTGAGATTTTAGTAGATTTCCTGCTTATACTACATTCATTTTAATCTCATTGCTGCTACGTTGCTTCAGTCGTGTCCGACTCTGTGCAGCCCCATAAATGGCAGCCTGCCAGGCTCCACCATCACTGGAACTCTCCAGGCAAGAACACTGGAGTGGGTGGCCATTTCCTTCTCCAATGCATGAAAGTGGAAAGTGGAAAGTGAAAGTGAAGTCACTCAGTCGTGTCTGACTCTTAGCAAACCTGTGGGCTGCAGCCTACCAGGCTCCTCTATCCATGGGATTTTCCAGGCAAGAGTACTGGAGTCTCATTAATGTTATACAAAACAAAGGAAATAGACATTAACAGTTCAAAATGCTATTCCTTTTATATCCTATAAAAGACAAGCTTACATAACCATTGGTATGAAATTTTCAAGCACTGAAATGTGGAATTAAAACATAAAGCTATTTAATTTTAAGGAAAAGAGGATAATAAGCTGAGTTCTTACAAGAAAAACAATTCAGTGTTCATGTACGTAGAAAACATGCATTTATTTTTTCACAAAATATTTGAGAGGCCACAGTGGACTCTATCCCACTGGGGATGCATTTGTGAATCAATTTGCCTTCAAGGATCTTACATTCCAGTGAATACATAAACAATAAACAAGTGACAAACACAAAGTATATACTTAAAAATATGTAAGACATTGAAGCAAGCAACCAAGGGCAAGTAAGTAAAAAGAGATTGCTAGGGAAGAATTTTCTGAGGAGGTAGTACTTAAGGTGAGAGGTTGAGAAGTTGAGGTGGGGCACAGTTTTAAAATTGCTAAGATCCCAAACAAAGTACAAGTGACTCGTGAAACAGTATGATATGAGATGGAGTTTTACAGTGGGCCATTGACGGTATCACCCAGGGCCTTGCAAAACATAGCAGTTTGGACTTCATGTGAAACATAATAGTCAGCTATCAAAGAAGTTTAACAACAAAGTGAAATGATTGAATTTAAGTTTCTAAAGTATTTCCTTGGGTGCTAAGTGGATGTTAGACTGGAGTAGAGCAAAAAGTGAAGAGCAAATAAAAGCAGATGACATCTGAGCCAAAGAGAAAAGACACTGTCATGGATAAAGGTGCTGGAAGTCACGATGGAAGCATCTGGGGGAGACTCATTTGGGAAGCATGGACCATCATATTGCTGGCTGATTAGACAGGGGAAGTAAATTACCTTTAACATGGGGAGAGGGGAGAAAAGGGTGAGATGTATGGAGAGAGTAACATGGAAACTTACATTACCATATGTGAAATAGATAGCCAATGAGAATTTACTGTATGGCTCAGGAAACTCAAACAGGGGCTCTGTATCAACCTAAGGGGTGGGATGGGGAGGGAGGGAGGTTCAGAATGGAGGGGACATATATATACCTATGGCTGATTCATGTTGAGGTTTGACAGAAAACAGCAAAATTCCGTAAAGCAATTATCCTTCAATAAAAAATAAATAATTTTTTTAAAAAAAGATGATCATCATATTAGCCTTTCTTCACCTTAACAGTATGTGATTGTTAGGCATGGAATTGTCTTTAAAAAAATATGAATTCAGCTTACCAGTGAAATTAAGCTATTTATATTCAGCCTTTTGAATTTTATCCTTTTACTGTTCTGGATACAAGCAGTAGAAAGTGACACTATTTAAATAAGCACATAATTAATTGGAAAGATATAAGGGATATTACTATTACAGAGGTAATCTAAGTTTGGGAGAGTTCTGGAAGTTCCAGAAATTTTTAGAGCAGGATTCCCCCCTCCAGTTACTGGGGTGCCATAGTTAAAACTCTGTGATTTTTTTCCATCTTTGCATTATTCACTCAAGATTCAGTGTCCCGAAAGGGGGTCTGATTATACATTCTTTCACAATAATGGAACTGAAAAGAAAGAATTTGTTAAAGGAACTTTCAAGGACCCTTTCAACTGTATATTGAGACCCAATATATGCCTTAGATTACAGTCCAACTATTACTGTATGGCATGAGGAGATAATTCTCCCCAAGAAGATGGATGATGGGAAACCACAGAACTAAAATCATCCATGAAAATAACAGAAAAAGTCATCTGCTGACTTCTACTGGTAGGCTGTATAGCTTCAATTTTCAATATTGATCTTACAAATATTTATTTTATTTCATCCATAGAATAGGTTCTAGAGGATAATCCATAAAAGGTAATAGGGAGTGATTTAAAGAACACTGGAGAGAGTGCTTTATTTAGCTGATGAAGTTTATCTACAAGTCTTATGAATACCTTCTTCCAGCTTTCACCTATAACAGTACTTACTACAGATTTGGTTAGCTATCGATGGTTTTTCAGTAATTTCCTTCTTTACTGAGGAGTTAAGTTCTTTGATTTTTATTTTGTTCCATTTATCTTACCTCAGTCTGATTAATCCAGTTCTTCTATTAAAAGCAATAATGATTCAACATATTTTGACCTTTCCCATACGACTTAAATTGCTTTTTACAAATACTAGGAAAATATGATATCACTGTTGCAGCTGCTGCTGCTGCTAAGTCACTTCAGGCGTGTCCAACTCTGCGTGACCCCATAAACAGCAGCTCGCCAGGCTCCCCCATCCCTGGGATTCTCCAGGCAAGAACGCTGGAGTGGGTTGCCATTTCCTTCTCCAATGCATGAAAGTGAAGTTGCTCAGTCGTGTCCGACTCTTAGCGACCCCATGGACTGCAGCTCACCAGGCTCCTCCATCCATGGGATTTTCCAGGCAAGAGTACTGGAGTGGGGTGCCATTGCCTTCTCCAATTATATTGCTATGTGACAAAATAACAAAATAACAGCAACCAAAAAGCAAGCTTCATTTCATTGCTATACTTGCTTTAAATATATGTCCAGAATGACCAGTTGAAAATCAATATCAAGTAAAATTAAGCCACTTGAGTACTTGTCAAAGAATAAACCCAGTGATCTAACCTAGGTTTCCTGCATTGAAGACAGCTTCTTTACCATCTGAGCCACCAGGGAAGCCCCTTTGTTCTTATTACTTCATGTTAAATCATGAGATATTTTTCCATAAGCCTGATGTCCAAGAGGTGCTTTGTTAAGTAACTTATTTGTGTCTCAAGGAACTGTACCTAAGCCTGGCAATTTAACACTAGCACATGATATTTGGGTGCATTCATGGAAGAAGTATGCTCGAAGAGAAATGGTATTGGGACATTATTGTTGAGCCTTGTCTTTGGTTTCAAACATGGGTTTGGATCTTATTTCTTCCATCTATGACTTTGTGATTTAGAAGAAGTTAATTACTCTAAATGACTTTTTTTCATGTGAAATGAGAATAAACATACACAGAAGCATTTTTGATGATGAAATTATATTGACATATATTTTAAATACTTAGTGACTGGTGATGATGAAGACGAGGAGTGGACGAGGTGGAGATGATGAGGATGGTGGTGGGGAGGCTATGAAGGAGTACAAGAGGGCAAGAAGAAACCCCTCTGCTGTGAGGGAGCAGCTGCTCAAAGCATCTACCTGAACCAAAGCAGAGAGAAGTAGCCGAAAGTCAGGGAGAATCACAGTACAGGAGCATCCTTTCTCAGAAAACCCTTGGAATTGACAGCTAGTGACTGAACTTTAATATTGCTTGACAAAGTTCATTTTATTCCATCATATTAACCTTCTTCCTCCCATCAAAATTACTGAGGCAGGTGGTCGGATTGCTGGCCATGGGATGCTCTTGGTACAGCATAGGACTGTTAGTTCCCAAAGGTATCTGAGGAGAATACACAAGTAGTGATTTTCTCCCCCTGGTGAATTTCACAGCATGAAATCTCTGATAGTCTTTCCTACCACATCCAACTTCTTTAAAAAATAAAATAAAATTGCAGACTGCCTTCTTTTTAATGAGAGCACAGAATGCTGTCCACATCAGAGAGTAATCCTTTTCAGGCAGGAATACTGGATATAATTTTCTACATAAATGGAAAAAAGTAATCTTATCTCCAGTATATTTCTCTCCTGTGTTATGCAGGTTTAGCCAGACTAAAGCTGTTGACAGAAAATTCTCCACTCGGATGAGAAGCAAAGATGAGAAGAGGTATTGGAACGGTGATAGAAAAGCTTTGTATAATGAGACAAATCCCAGCCCCTCTAGGGAACTCATTCCGTATGGAAACTATTTCATGTTTCTTTCATTATGGGAATGATACGCTGTCTATTAAAAGTATAGAAATGAGATTGTCCCGACAGTTAGTTTAATAGGGTGACTTACTTTGTATCGGCATTGGGTTCTGCACACCACAGCGTGTAAGTGTATTTGTCTACAGCACTGTGCTTCAAATAAGTCCAATCTATCATAGGATGGTGGTGTTAGCACCTCTTATTATATAAACCTGTCAGGGCATTACAACATAAACAACACATTCTGCCCAGCTGCAAAACACTTATTCAAGGAGTCCATTTAGTTTCATAAACTTTTTCTAAGTCTCTGACACCTTAAACAAACAATGACAGGCATTTATATTGTATTCCAAACAGGAAAAATAGCTCACTATATAAAATGTATCGAGTGACTACCAACAAAAGAAAGAAGATATGAGATAAAATAAATCTCTAGTGAAAAAATCAGATATATTAATAATTCTGAAGAAAATATTCAATTTCCTTTTCCTATCTCCAAAGCAGGTCATGACAAAAGATAAAATTGAGCTCAGATGCAGACATTTTTTTAACTGTGTTTTACATGACTATTTTCCCACTGGTAGAACTAGTTTCCTTTTGGTGGTGGTATATAGACTCCTGCTCTAGTCCATTCGACATGATGTTATTTAAATACATATATTATAGATGTAAATATGCATATATATATATTATATAATATATAGACATCTATTCTGTGACTGTAAGCATGTACATAGAGTTGTCTATTCTCCGGAAACCACACTCCCACATGTGAGTGTGAATATATATGTGTGTGTATATGTATGTATATATATATATATATATATATATATATATATATATATATAGCAGAAAATAAAATCATGAAGTAAGGTAAACTATTCTAGTCTTGTATATCTATTTTCTATGGAAAAATTACTCTTTAGTGAACTTCCTAACTGAAATGTGTCCTAAGGCAATTCTGCATCATAGGCTTGTGATTAATAAAACTGGTCCCAATTTCCTCCATCTATACCATTTAGAAGTCTCCCCAAGTATTGACAAGGTGAGTTACAGCCATTCACAGAGGAGAGCAAGCTTATATGAAGAGCGACAAGCATATTTTCAAGGGACTGATTTGAAATATTGATATAGTCACATTAATTGAATTTTTGCCTTGAGAAGTGATTACAAAAATGTTGCTCCAATATTAATTTGTATCTGCTTTGGATAAGATTAACATTCATTTCTTCTCCAGTCCCCATTACTCTTTTATTATTCATTAGCATCTCTCTTTGCATGTGTAAGAGACCTTGATGAAGCATGTTTATTCATAGACTAACCTTTTTAAATAATTCTAACAGCTCTCTAACAGTAACCTTCCTGGCATGCGGAATATCTTCTCTTTGTTTCATTATTCAAGGCTTGCACTCCATCCTCCACTTGAGATGCTGAACATGAATCATACCCCTCATCCTATTGCTCTCGTCCTCCCACTAAAATGTCCTCTGCAGCCTGATCCCACAAGAGAGCTGTGTTCACAAAATACTGCAGCAGAAGCGTCCCTTGGTTGGATCAGGGACATTAAAATTTTGACAGATCTCAAGTGCAATTATCGATTTATTTTTTTTTACAGCTCGTTACATATTTGTTACCATGTTTTAGTTCATTGTTCCTTTACCTTTTGTTAGGATATTTAGTTTGAGTCTGCCTTTGAGGAAAGCTCTGGAGGTGACATTTTATCTTTTCTTTGTGTATGTAAGCTCTCAGGCTTATTTTTCTGAGCAGATAAAATGGACAAAGCTGTGAAAAGGAGAGGGAGAGAAAACTGGACGAAGAGCAGAATCAGTAATTATATTTTTCTACAAGCTGGGACATCATTGTCTTTAAGTCACATTGGCTGTATGAATACTTGAAAATGAGCAAATTTAATTTTTTATTAGAATTACAGGTTTAATGTTAAACATCTACCTTACAGTAAAACCTGGTACTACTTGTCACCTTAAAGTCACAGATTTTCTTTCCTTGAGTTAGAGTCATTTTTTTCTTTTCCTTTGGAACAGACCAAAATACATGTTTGGATAGTTCTGGCCTTAAGCATTCTGTTTATGGTACTGAAGGGACAGTATGTGCAAAATTTGTAAGGGAAACTATTCTTATTGTTAGTAAAATAATGATTAGTTTACTCATTTTAAGAAAGAAAATTATTTAATTTCCCTTAATCATTCAAAAATATGTCTTTACTCATAGCTTCTTATACTGTGTCACAAAACAGAAAAAAAAAAAAAAAATCAGTAAACTGGCAAAACCCCTGAGTTGTCATTTGACAGGTTACAGAAATCATGTAATATTATTTATTATTTTTTGTAAATGCCCTGGATGTAAGTCTAATTTGAAAACACCCCACTTCTAAATTTTTTAATATGTTGGGCTTATACTAGGTAATTTATTATAATTTATAAGATTTTTTTCTTTTAACTTTGACAGCCTGCACCTGTACTGTCAGGCTCCAGCAGCAAAGGCAATGCACAGCAAATGTGATTTCTTTTCACCAAACCCATCACAACACCAGGGGAGCCTCATGACAAAGACCACAAAACAGTCTGGACACCTTTTATAGTTTGTTACAGCAAAATTTAATTCCATTAAATGAATTAGTTAAATTTACTGTTGACTTCATCTCATCCACTAAAATGCTATAGACAGTTTCAGCCTGAGACCAAACCAACATACACAGACCACACAAACTGAGTAAATGAACTTCTGCAAAGTTAACAGCTGTGGACCTAGAAACATATTGGATCAGGCAGTGTACGAATGATGGAACAGAGCAAAATCAGAGCAGAAAAGATCGCTCCTTCATTAGAAAGTAAAGAGAGGCTTCTGTCCAGTGACCCCCAGTGAGACAGAAGCTTCATTGGGAAGCTGATGTCTTCCTTGACAGAAACCAGATAATGGACTCTAGACATAGCAAGGACTTCACCTGGGAAAGACGGGAGAAAATCCCAATAAAGTGAAGAGACTTGAAGAAGAGGGGTTAACTCCAAATTCTAGAATCACATGGAACTTGATAACTGAATGGATACATGAATGGCCAATAATCCATGCCAGATTTTCTCATCTCTCTCTCAAGAGACAGAGAAACAGAGACAAAGAGGCAGAGAAAGAAACACGCACACACATACAGAGAGACAGTCCTGGCTTTAAATGGTCTCGTCGTAAATCTTGCTTCATGCAGCATACCTATACAAGTCTGTATTTTATATGTGTGTGCACCTCTGTAAAATGTATATATATACATTTGTGTATTGTAAAAATTTTAGTATATGCTGTGAACAGTTTTTCAAGTCAGGTACAGATTTATCTCCTCAATCTTCCCCCCCCTCCTCAAACTTAATAATAGTGATATTATCTGTCTGAAATACAACTATATTTTAACCAAACCTTTACTGTTGGATATTTAGATTCTTTCCTGTCATTTCTCTTTTTCATTGTTTTTAAATACATAGTCTTAACCACACTGAGATGAACAGCTTAAGAGTATATTTTTGTGAAATTTGCAATCATCTCCAAATGAATTATTTGAAATAAAAATTTTATATTGCTTCAAGGAGACTGAAAAGAAAGTCAGAGCCCAAAGGGCATACACAAATTGAACATTTTTTAAACTGACCGATGAACATTTCTCCAGAAAATTTATTCCAATTGACTTTCTGCTTTGGCAGCATTATGAGATAAGCTTTCTCCCAAATCCCTAGCTGTCCTGGATTGGTCCCTGTTATCATTCACCGTTGGTGGTACAATACTGACTTTTAAGTGTGTTGTTGTTCAGGCACCAAGTACTGGCCAACTCTTTGCGACCGCATGGGCTGTAGCCCGCCAGGCTCCTCCATCCATGGGATTTCCCAGGCAAGAATACTGGAGCGGGTTGCCATTTCCTTCTCCGGGGGATCTTCCCAACCCAGGGATCGAACCCACGTCTCTTACATCTCTTGCATGCAGGTGGATTCTTACCTTGATCCAGTACTTGCACTACAGTCTTATTATACTTGGATGATTTTTCTGCATATTCTACTGTATTTCATTTACATGTATGGCCATTATTTTTATCACTGTGGCATATTTATAATTATTAATCGTTAATGAATTTAAGTATCTGCTAGTACGAAAGCTACTTTCTTATCTCTTTTCCATGATTTCTTAGCTATTCTATTTTAATTTTTCTGTGTAAGGTTATGAATCACTTTTTCACATTTATTTGGACAATTTATTTGAACACCGGAAAGAAAATGGTATTTTGATTGAAGTAATTGTAAATTTAAAAGTATATTTGAGAAAAGTAAGTTATTTACAACATTAAGTTGACTCATCCAGGAAAATTATCTTACTCTATATACTTTTTATAATAGAAAATATAGTTCAGTACATTTTTTCACATAGTACTTCTTGTTCCATTTTTGTATACCTTAAACACTTTTAAAAACATTGTCACAGTTTTAACTATTTTTTACATATAAGCACTATTTAGTTTTGTAAGTGTATTTTCAGGTGTATTACTTGTTCTGTTTTTGTGGAAAATGGAAACATTTATGTCCTATAATTTTTAAACAATCTTTTCTGGGAATGTAGAATAGATGCTAACTTTTATATATTGACTTTGTAACTGACTATTTTAGTAAATGCCTCGGGTTCAAAAGATTTTCAATTGATGCATGCTTGTATGCTTAGTTGCTCAGCCATGTCTGACTCTTTACAACCCATCAAACTGTAGCCTGCCAGGCTACTGATACAACCCATGGACTGTAAGTGCCAGTCTCTTCTGTCCATGGATTTTTCAGGCAAGAATACTGGAGTGGCTTGCCATTTCCTTCTCCAACGGGTCATCTTAACCCAGAGATGGAACCCACATCTGTGTCTTCTGCACTGCAGGCAGATTCTTCACTGGCTGAGCCATCAGGGAAGCCCAATTGACACAATTAGGATTAAATCAATTCTTTAAATTTGAGAACAATAAAAATGTGTTTCTTCTTTACTAATACTTGCTATTTGGCTGTTTCCCGAGCTCACTCTCACTTGTTTCCTTCCTTGCTTTCTTAACTGGATTTCCATGTAGTAAAAAAGAAAACTAAACAACTTTTCTCAACATGAGGATTTTGTCTTATGCCTGACTTCAGTGAATATTTCTGAAAATGGTAACACTTACCATGTTCAACAAGATTTTATTATGCATACTTCTGAAAAGGTACAGTTTACATCATTTATATGAGGGATATTTAGAAAAAAGTCAAACTGATAGGAATCAGTTCACCTCAGTTCAGTCACTCAGTCATGTCTGAGTCTTTGTGATCCCATGAATCGCAGCACGCCAGGCCTCCCTGTCCATCACCAACTCCCGGAGTTCACCCAGACTCACATCCATCGAGTCAGTGATGCCATCCAGCCATCTCATCCTCTGTCGTCCTCTTCTCCTCCTGCCCCCAATCCCTCCCAGCATCAAAGTCTTTTCCAATGAGTCAACTCTTTGCATGAGGTGGCCAGAATACTGGAGTTTCAGCTTTAGCATCATTCTTTCCTAAGAACACCCAGGACTGATCTCCTTTAGAGATCAGTTGGATCTCCTTGCAGTCCAAGGGACTCTCAAGAGTCTTCTCCAACACCACAGTTAAAAAGCATCAATCCTTTGGCGTCAGCCTTCTTCACAGTCCAACTCTCACATCCATACATGACCCCAGGAAAAACCATAGCCTTGACTAGACGGACCTTAGTCGGCAAAGTAATGTCTCTGCTTTTGAATATGCTATCTAGGTTGGTCATAACTTTACTTCCAAGGAGTAAGCGCATTTTAATTTCATGGCTGCAGTCACCATCTGCAGTGATTCTGGAGCCCGAAAAAAAAACGTCTGACACTGTTTCCACTGTTTCCCCATCTATTTCCCATGAAGTGATGGGACCGGATGCCATGATCTTCGTTTTCTGAATGTTGAGCTTTAGGCCAACTTTTTCACTCTCCTCTTTCACTTTCATCAAGAGGCTTTTTAGCTCCTCTTCACTTTCTGCCATAAGGGTGGTGTCATCTGCATATCTGAGGTTATTGATATTTCTCCCAGCAATCTTGATTCCAGCTTGTGTTTCTTCCAGTCCAGCGTTTCTCATGATGTACTCTGCATAAAGCCCCCCAAAATAAAGTCTGACACTGTTTCCACTGTTTCCCCATCTATTTCCCATGAAGTAATGGGACCAGATGCCATGATCTTCATTTTCTGAATGTTGAGCTTTATGCCAACTTTTGCACTCTCCACTTTCACTTTCATCAAGAGGCTTTTTAGCTCCTCTTCACTTTCTGCCATAAGGGTAGTCATCTGCATATCTGAGGTGATTGATATTTCTCCCAGCAATCTTGATTCCAGCTTGTGCTTCTTCCAGCCCAGCTTTTCTCATGATGTACTCTGCATATAAGTTAAATAAGCAGGGTGACAATATACAGCCTGATGTCTTCCTTGTCCTATTTGGAACCAGTCTGTTGTTCCAGGTCCAGTTCTAACTGTTGCTTCCTGACCTGCATATAGGTTTCTCAAGAGGCAGGTCTGTCTGGTATTCCCATCACTTTCTGAATTTTCCACAGTTTCTTGTGATCCACACAGTCAAAGACTTTGACATAGTCAATAAAGCAGAAATAGATGTTTTTTCTGGAACTCTCTTGCTTTTTTGATGATCCAACGGATGTTGGCAATTTGATCTCTGGTTCCTCTGCCTTTTCTAAAATCAGCTTGAACATCTGGAAGTTCACAGTTCAATACTGCTGAAGCCTGGCTTGGAGAATTTTGAGCATTATTTTACTAGTGTGTGAGATGAGTGCAATTGTGTGGTAGTTTGAGCATTCTTTGGCATTGCCTTTCTTTGGAATTGGAAAGAAAACTGACCTTTTCCAATTCTGTGGCCACTGCTGAGTTTTCCATATTTGTTGATATATTGAGTGCAGCACTTTCACAGCATCATCTTTCAGGATTTGAAATAGCTCCACTGGGATTCCATCACCTCCACTAGTTTTGTTCGTAGTGATGCTTTCTAAGGCCCACTTGACTTCATATTCCAGGATGTCTAGCTCTAGGTGAGCGATCACACCATCATGATTATCTGGGTCATGAAGATCTTTTTTTGTACAGTTCTTCTGTGTATTCTTGCCACCACTTCTTAGTATCTTCTGCTTCTGTTAGGTCCATACCATTTCTGTCCTTTATTGAGCCTATCTTTGCATGAAATGTTCCCTTGGTATCTCTAATTTTCTTGAAGAGATCTCTAGTCTTTCCCATTCTGTTGTTTTCCTCTATTTTCTTGCATTGATCCCTGAGGAAGTCTTTCTTATTTCTTCTTGCTATTCTTTGGAAAACTGCATTCAGATGCTTATATCTTTCCTTTTGTCCTTTGCTTTTTGCTTCTCTTCTTTTTATAGCTATTTTTAAGGCCTCCCCAGACAGCCATTTTGCTTTTTTGCATTTCTTTTCCATGGGGATGGTCTTGATCCCTGTCTCCTGTACAATGTCATGAATCTCCATTCATAGTTCATCAGGTACTCTATCAGATCTAGACCCTTAAATCTATTCCTCACTTCCACTGTATAATCATAAGGGATTTGATTTAGGTCATACCTGAATGGTCTAGTGGTTTTCCCTACTTTCTTCAATTTGAGTTTGAATTTGGCAATAAGGGGTTCATGATCTGAGCCACAGTCAGCTCCTGGTCTTGTTTTTGTTGACTGTATAGAGCTTCTCCTTCTTTGGCTGCAAAGAATATAATCAGTTTGATTTCAGTGTTGACCATCTGGTGATGTCCTTGTGTAGAGTCTTCTCTTGTGTTGTTGGAAGAGGGTGTTTGCTATGACCAGTGCATTTTGTTGGCAAACTCTATTAGCCTTTGCCCTGCTTCATTCCGTAATCCAAGGCCAAATTTGCCTGTTACTCCAGGTGTTTCTTGACTTCCTACTTTTGCATTCCAGTCCCCTATAATGAAAAGGACATCTTTTTTGGGTGTTAGTTCTAAAAGATCTTGTAGGTCTTCATAGAACCGTTCAACTATAGAGAGTAGTAAATATGGCCTTGAAGGGTGGAATAAATATGAAGAGGCTAGTGAAAGGGTACAGACTTTCAGCTACAGGATGAACTAAGGTCAGAGGAGCGAATGGAAAACAGGACGACTATGGCTGGTAGCACTGCAAAACATGTCTGTGTCAATGTTTAGTCAAAGTTAAAAATGTCATTTTACTATAGAGTTTCTCAGGTCTTTTTACACAGGAGCAAAAGTGCATCCTCTAAGAATAAATGTGAGATATTTCTTACATGCATTTGAGTAGAGAAATTCTTTTTCCCATATCATATATGTTATATCTTCAAACAGGCAATTTTCTACAGATCTTAGTTGGAAATGCTACATTTATATTTCATTTTAAATATAGTTTGGCTGATTAGCTTTGAAGTTTTAGCACTGCATGTTAAGGATGCATTCTTTTTCCCTGAGTTTGCTAAATATTATCAATAAGGAACAATGACTTTAATTAAACACCATGGGCTACAGTCCATGGAGCTGCAAAAGAGTCAAACATGACTTAGACACTAAACAACAATAACATAAGTTTTTGCTTTGTAAGACTTAATAATTTATGAGTTAAATTGACAGGCTTCCCAATTTTCAACTAATCTACCATCTGTATAATGTGCATGTGTGTGCAGTAAGTCCTTTCAGTTGTGTCCAACTGTTTGTGACCCTGTGGACTACAGCCTGCCAGGCTTCTTTGTCTGTGGGATTCTCTAGTCAAGAATATTGGAGTGGGTTGCCATGCCCTCCTCCAAGGAATCTTCCTGACCTAGGGGTTGAACCTAAGTCTCTTATGTCTCCTGCACTGGCAGAAGGATTCTTTACCACTAGCACTGCCTGGAAAGGCCATCTATATGTGAATTCATACAAGAAACTAACATTCAAATCCAAGTCATTTGCAAATGGGATTTTGTTTGAGGGATTTATTTTTTGCAAGTCATTTTTTCATGTTTTCTTACAACTGCAATGCTGACTTCTGTTTTTTTTCTTCAGTTGAGGATTTCAAAAAATGCATATGGTTTTTGGGCTTCCCTGGTGGCTCTGTGGTTAAGAATCTGCCTGCAATTCAGGAGACTCAGAAGATGTGAGTTCAATTCCTGGCTTGGGAAAATCCCCTGGAGCAGGGCATGACAACCCAGTGCAGTGTTTTCCTTTGTAGAATCCCACGGACAGAGGAGCCTGGAGGGTTACAGTCCACTGGGTCACACAGAGCTGAACATGACTGACGTGACTGAGCACACAGGCATGCATATGGTTTTTGCTTTGTGAACATGCTTCACCTCCCTGTTCATTGAAAAGTGTGTGTTTTTCTCCCATGAAAGGAATAGAGGTGATTCTATTTAGAGGGTTTTGATGACGTTAATTTTCTTTTACTAAGCTTTTCGTGATTAATTGACTATTTTCATTTTCTACTTTTTAAATTAACTTTGCTAATTTATATTTTTCTAAGAAAACTGCTTATTTCAATGTGTCAGGACAGGTTTTCCTAATGTGATGGTTTCACAGTGTTTAAACTGTCTGCATCCACAGCTATATGATCAGTTTCATTTTCAATGTTAGAAATTTGCTCTCATATATTTCTCATTATATTAGCTAGAGGAGTTTATTGATCTTTGCAAAGAAGATCTCATTAAGTTACTGATTAACTGTAATTAATTATTGCTTATTTTAGTTGCTTTAACTTACTAATACTTAACTCATACTTTCCTATAATTATGTTATTTTTTAATAAATGATCCTTGTGAGTCTATTTTATTTATATTATTTTATTTCTTATGTCTGGAGAAGGAATTCTAATTTATCAATAAAAGTTTTTCAAAGAAATATATTTCTTTGAATAGCAGTTTGGTTGCCTCTATTCAAATTAAAAGGTTCTCAGTTTTCAAACAAGTATCTAAACTAACCATTTGTTATACATTTTTTGCTTTAGTTTTGTTCAGAGAATGAGATATGAACAATTTATTCATTTCAAATATTTATTGATTTGTCCCTACACAATCAACTTTTGTATATGTTCTTGGCTAGTAGTTAGGTAATAATTCTAATTTTGTTCTAAATAAGTAAAACAAGTATAAATATACTAATATTCGCATGAGTGTGTGTTAAGTTCCTTCAGTCATGTCTGATTTTTTGTGACCCCATGGACTATAGCTCTCCAGGCTCCTCTGTCAATTGGATCCTCTAGGTAAGAATACTGAAGTGGGTTGCCATTTCCTTCTCCAAGAGATCTTCCTGACCCCGGGATGGAACCAGTTTCTCTTATTTCTTCTTCATTGACAAGTGGGTTCTTTACCAGTAGTGCCACCTGGGAAGCTCCATCAATATTTGAATATTTATTAATATAACTCTTAACACCAAACATAGTACTTGGCACAAGGCTATTTCATGGTGTCTACATAAATCTTTTAAGATACTATTCTGATATACTATATCTCTATTTGGGACTTTCCTTGCAACTCAGTCAGTAAATAATCTGTCTCAATGCAGGAGTTCAATTCCTGGGTCAGGAAGATGCCCTGGAGAAAGAAATGGCAAACCACTCCAGTATTCTTGCCTGGAGAATCCTATGGACAGAGCAGCCTGGCCGGCTGCAGTCCATGGGGTCTCAAGAGTCGGACACGACTTAGCTATTAAACCACCACCATATCTCTATTTACTTTTTGCCTAGATATCCTTAAGTATATTTACAGTTTATTTTAAATTTTAAACCAGCCTTGCCTCCTTGAAATAACCCATATTAATGATTAATAATATTAAATTTTAGAATATTGCTTTCTGTACCTTTCATTTTGTCTCCTTCTATGTTGCTGTGGATTTATATTTTATATAATTTCTGAGTGACATTTATTTCAAATACTCATGACAACTACATCTTTACTGTGATCTTTCCAATTATTGATATAAATGCCCTTTGGAAATCTAATTAATTTTTATCTAATATAAATATTGTAGTTTTATTTGACTTTTCTGCTCTATATATCCTTTTTTGCTTTATGTGTCCTTTAACTTTTAATATTTTGGAAATTGAGTGTGCAATTTATTCATTATAAAAGCAGATGATGCAGAAGGTGAAAATTACATTGATAACAGAACTAATGCAGATGGACCATCTACAAAGCAGCCAAGACCACCATTTTATCAGTAGCTTTTAAGCATTTTAAAGACCACTTTTGAAAAACGATGACACACATAATTGCCAAAATTATTTTTCCAGTCTGCAGAAATACTTACTATCCACATATTTTGATGAAATATCCAATTGGTGAAATTTGAACCGTTTTTTACCTGCAAAATAAATATGGTTTTATATAGTTCATCCTTATCAATTTGTGACTGGTGAAAAATTTCAAAGTTACCTGGAGTAGAGGGTGATAGATTGGGTAGAGACCATGGACCAAGAATTAGGATAACTATTTGTATCAAATTTTTTCCAGTCAACAACTGGACATTTTACACAAGCTACAAAACATATCAAGTAGTACTCTAGGAGTGCAAATGGAATAATCTGAACTTCCAAGGAAGATTAAGAAAACATAAGATACTGTTGAAGACATCAAATATAAAGTATTTTACCTAAAAGCAACTGCCTTCAACAGCACTGATTGGAAAGAGCACTAAGATTTTTTTCCAAATTCCACTACTCATATGTGCTGATAAAGAATTAGAGATAGAGAGTAGTGAATTTAGAAGGTCCCTTGAGTACTTATCAGGTAGAATTGTCTCTTCTCTCTCTCGGTTCACCTGTACTTGTCTCTAGACTGCCGGCTACCTTTACTCAGTGAGCCAGAACTATGAACTCCAATTTGCTCTATACAAGAGCTTCTGCAATCCATGCTCAAAGAAGTATTTATTCTGAAGATTACAATCCTTCACCTAAACAGTTCCTCTTCTCCCTCTGCTGATGGCTGCAGCTTAATCATTTCTGAACGCTCTGTGTAGCATTAGTGCTTGGAAATCATTTTCCTCCGAATTCTATAAGTATGTCTACATTCTTTTCAAGTATCCACAGTTGCTCTTGAAATGTCAAATGGCCATTGTGTTTTCCAGTCTTGTAAAGTATGTATGTGTTAGCTGCTCAGTCGTGTCCAACTCTGCGACCCCATGGACTGTAGCCCACCAGGCTCCTCTGTCCATGGGATTCTCCAGGCAAGAAGACTGGAGTGGGTTGAC
Organism: Capricornis sumatraensis; assembly: GCF_032405125.1. Taxonomy (NCBI): domain Eukaryota; kingdom Metazoa; phylum Chordata; class Mammalia; order Artiodactyla; family Bovidae; genus Capricornis; species Capricornis sumatraensis. The sequence continues at coordinate 19,334,192 of NC_091080.1, forward strand.
ATTCCCTTCTCCAGAGAGTCTTCCCGACCCACGGATCAAACCCAAATCTCCTGCAGTGTAGGCAGATTCTTTACTGTCTGAGTCACCAAATATAGTTTTTATTAGTTTGGTTGTCTGTTGTGTTTTCCTTTTTCTTTTACCTTTGAGTGTTTCTGCTGTCTTCTATCCTCTATGACCATGTCCTTCTGAAGTTTCACAATGACATATATTAGAGCAGGTCTTTTTTCACTCACACTGGGTGCTCAGTGGATGTCCTTAATCCAGGTGCTCATGGTCTTCAGTTCAAGAAAACTTGATTAAGTTGTTCAGTAATTTTATCTTATAAACTTTAATAGTTATTTCAACCTCTTTTTATAAAAAAATTTTAACAGTTTTATTGAAGCCTAAATGACATATAATGAAATGTGTAAGTTTGAGATATATAATTTAAGAAGTTTTGAAATAGATATGCACGTGTGAAAAAACCATCACACTCAAGATAATGAATCACTCTCAAGAGTATTCTCACGACCTTCTGCTGCCTTTCTGATTTTTATTTCATTGATTCCTGCACTGATTCTTATTACTTTTCTTATTATTACATTGGGTTTTATTTGCTCTTTTTATAGTTTCTGAAGTCAAGGTTTTTGCTTGGAGAACTTTTGTCTTTAATATAGGCATTTAGAACATTAAATTTCATCCACAGTATTGCTTTAGATTCAGCCTACAAATTATGATATATTGGTTCTGCGTTTTACATAGATTTAATGTTCATAGATGTGCCATTAAAATTATGACTCTCTTATTCTTGATCAGCTAATTTTGTTTTCTTCTGTTTTCATGTTGTACATTTTATAGGCCATTTCAGAATAATATTGCATAATATAATTTCTAGCGTATGTGAGAAAATTATTTTCTTGCCTTCACACGTCGGTTACAATACTGGATTTTGATTTTCAATTCACATCCATTGCTCCATTGTCTTCAGTAATTTAGTTTTGTAGATGTGAAATCTCAGCCAGTTGGAATTTCCATTCTACTTTATAAACAGTGCATATTCATTTTGATTTTGTTTTCAACCTTCATAGAGATATTTTTATGTTGGGGATTGGTTTTTTTGTAGTGTGATAACTTAAAATTTCTGTTGGGACATGTCTATAAATTTTTCTGTTTGCAATTAATTTACATGGAAATTTTCACACACAGTTTAGTCTTAGTGCAATTTTGAGGATCCAATTTTTAGTTGCCATACTGTTAAAAGGCATATTTGTAGTAACTCATGAATTTATTTGGCCATAAAATGCACTCAAAATCTGAATAGATTTGTTTCCAGTCAATTCCATGTGCCAATAAAGAAACTAAAACTTCTTCATGAGACACAGTGTTAAAGCCAAATTTATTTGCTTCATGGCTTACTCAACCTCAACTTTACAGTCAACTAGCAATTTTGGTATGGCTGGTGTTGGAGAAGACTCTTGAGAGTCCCTTGGACTGTAAGGAGAGCCAACCAGTCCATTCTGAAGGAGATCAGCCCTGGGATTTCTTTGGAAGGAATGATGCTAAAGCTGAAACTCCAGTACTTTGGCCACCTCATGTGAAGAGTTGACTCATCAGAAAAGACTCTGATACTGGGAGGGTTTAGGGGCAGGAGGAAAAGGGGATGACAGAGGATGAGATGGCTGGATGGCATCACTGACTCGATGGACGTGAGTTTGAGTGAACTCCAGGAGTTGGTGATGGACAGGGAGGTCTGGCATGTTGTGATTCATGGGGTCGCAAAGAGTCAGACACGACTGAGCAACTGAACTGAACTGAAAACAATAGATGAGAAATTTGTACTGTTAATCAACTTTTTGCCACAGGTTCAATAATTTTGTACATCTGAGCAACTATATCTGGTCCTTGTCTCTCAAAGCTTTTTGAAATCTTCTCTCTTACTTTTGAGGAATCTAGAAATAATCAGTTTTCACCACCATTTTGGGCCCTAGATTCTGAATTTTCTCTATGCCTTTTCAATTTTGTTTGGAAAATGGGCAATTCTTTCCTGAGTTTCTCTCTTTCTTAAAATAGCATCAAAAATCAAATGTGAAAACCAACATGTTGACTCTTTCCAACTCTTTCACGCTTGTTCTGCTGGATCAGTAGATACTTGATCTACTTCTCAAGTGCCTCAGGTAACAACCATTTTACCAAATGTCACATCACATGAGTCTCCATCTTTTAAGCCTCTAACGTCAGTTTCCTAATCATCTACTCTTTGACCACTAAACAAATGAGATACAATCTAGTTTTTGTTTTGGCAACACCCCATTTCAACACACAATTCACAAATACTTTAGGCATTGACAGCTGTTTAAAGATATAAACCCAAGATTTCAAAATGTTTATACTGTATAATTTTACTTCTCATTAATACGAAGTTTGCTATATGCTTTCTCTATTGGTTTTAAGTTCTTCTCCAAAAGATAACACAGGGATACAGTTTCTTTCCATTTGTTTATTTCTTGTATCTAACTTGGTGGCTTCCAAGATTGCCAGCGATATTTTCCTCAAGAATGTGTTGGCAGGAAAGAAGATTTTGTGTAGGAGGATTTTTGTTATTATTTATCTTTCTATTGTAGTGAGGACACTTACATGAGAGCTACACTCTTAACAGATCTTTAAGAGTATAACACAATATTAACTATAGGCACTATATTGTACAGAAAATATTTACAATCTATTTGTCTGATTGAAACTTTATATCTATTACACGTGTCCCTATTTTTCCTCTCCTAGCCCTTGGAAAGCACCATTTGAATCTTTACTTTCTCAAGTTTGACTCTTTTATGTATTTCATGTAAGTGAAATCATGTTATTTGTCCTTCTGTGATTGTTAACTAACAGCATAATTTCCTCCAGGTCCATCTATGTTGCATATGTCAGAATTCCCGTATTAAGACCGAATAATCTTTTATTATATGTATACACAAAGTTTTCTTTTTTAATTTATTTTTAATTAGAGGGAAATTGCTTTACAAATATTGTGTTGGTTTCTGCTATACAATAACATGAATCAGCCATAAGTATACATATATCCCTTTCATCCTCTTTTCCATAGTATTTGCACCATTTTACATTCCCATCAATAGTGCAGAATTGTTCCAGTTTCTGCATATTCTCTCCAAGACTTAAAAAAAAAATCATACCCATCCTAGCAGGTGTTCAGTTCAGTTCAGTTCAGTCGCTCAGTCGTGTCCAACTCTTTGCAACCCCATGAATCACAGCACGCCAGGCCTCCCTGTCCATCACCAACTCCCAGAGTTCCCACAAACTCATGTCCATTGAGTCGGTGATGTCATCCAGCCATCTCATCCTCTGTCATCCCCTTCTCCTCCTGCCCCCAATCCCTCCCAGCATCAGAGTCTTTTCCAATGAGTCATCTCTTTGCATGAGGTGGCCAAAATACTGAAGTTTCTGCTTTAGCATCATTCCTTCCAAAGAAATCCCAGGGCTGATCTTCAGAATGGACTGGTTGGATCTCCTTGCAGTCCAAGGAACTCACAAGAGTCTTCTCCAAGACCACAGTTCAAAAGCATCAATATTTCAGCACTGAGCTTTTTTCACAGTCCAACTCTCACATCCATACATGACCACAGGAAAAACCATAGCCTTGACTAGATGGAACTTTTTTGGCAAAGTAATATCTCTGCTTTTCAACATGCTATCTAGGTTGGTCATAACTTTCCTTCCAAGGAGTAAGCATCTTTTTATTTCATGGCTGCAATCACCATCTGCAGTGATTTTGGAGAACAAAAAATAAAGTGTGTCACTGTTTCCCCTGTTTCCCCATCTATTTCCCATGAAGTGATGGGACCAAATGCCATGATCTTAGTTTTCTGAATGTTGAGCTTTAAGCCAACTTTTTTACTCTCCTCTTTACTTTCATCAAGAGGCTTTTTGGTTCCTCTTCACTTTCTGCCATAAGGTTGGTGTCATCTGCATATCTGAGGTGATTGATATTTCTCCTGTCAATCTTGATTCCAGCTTGTGTTTCTTCCAGTCCAGCATTTCTCATGATGTAGGTGATTTTATCACATTGTAGTTTTGATTTGCATTTTCCCAATGATTAGTACCATCAAGCATCTTTATTCATGTACTACTGGTTGGCCATTTGTAGGAATTAAAGACATCAGACTTGAAACTGTAAAACTCCTAAAAGAAATAAATGCATGATGAAAATCTTGATATTGTTCTTAGCAATGATTTGGGGGTTTTTTGGATGCGATATCAAAAGCACAGGCAATAAAACCAAAAGTAGAAAAGTGGGGTTACATCAAACTAAAAATCCTCAGAACAACAAAAAGTATAACCAATAAATGAAAAGGCAACCTGTGGAATAAGAGAAAATATTTGTGAACCCTACATGTGATAAAAAGTTAACATCCAAAATATACACATATTGTCTACAATTCAATAGCAAAAAAATATGTATGTATGAATGAGGGAAGGACTTTCACAGACATTTCTCCAATGATGATATACAAATGATCCACAGGTGTATGAGAAGTGAAGTGAAGTCGCTCAGGCATGTCCAACTCTTGCTACCCCATCCTGTAGCCTATCAGGCTCTTCCATCCATGGGATTTTTCAGGCAAGAGTACTGGAGTGGGTTGCCATTTCCTTCTGCCAGGTAAATGAGAAGGTGCTCGAAAAGCACTAATCAGAGGGAATTTCGTAGGAAGATTTTATAGGTGGCAATAGTTCACTGGTTAATTGGCTATACGCCAAAACAAAATGTTCTTGGTGTTTAAAGAAAAAAAAAAAAAAAAACGATAATAATGTTAAAAAAAAAAAAAAATACTGGAGTGGGTTGCCATTTCCTCTGCCAGGGGATCATCCCAACCCAGGAACCAAACCTGTGTCTCCCGTGTCTCCTGCATTGGCAGATGGATTCTTTACTACTGTGTCACCTATCACTAAAACCTATCCCAGCTCCCACTTCAGCTCCTTCACAGGAAGAACAGAATTGGCGTGTGCAGTCACCAAGATGAATCATTGTCTCCCCCTTGTGGCTCCTGGAGGCCATAATCATTTCTGGGCCGACTATTCCATACCCTTAGGTAGGAATTAGACTTCCAGTTTCTGGCTCCCAGGAGGCAAACTTGTCAGGGGTAACAATAAGAGACCAGAGCAGAAAGCGACACACATGCTTCCTTGTCCAAAGGTTTTGCTTTGCAGTTTGCATTAAGCAGTGCTCTAAGACAGAGCATTTCAGACAGAGACAAAAACCCGATGAAAGCAACTAAAAAACAGGCTTTCTGCAGTCTTCTTAAGGCACACAAAGCAGCAGAGGGTAGAGACACAGATAAGCCAAATGGCGTGAGTCAAGTTGCCTTGACATGAATGCTAGGATCAGAGGCATTTTCATGTTTAATCCAGCAACCAGAGACCTCCTAATCAACCCACTTACTCTCTGGGAGGTTCATGATCTGCAGGGTTCTGGAGATTATCAAAGATCTGTAAGAGTAAAACGGAAAGTACACAAGAGATAGGTGGCCACTTAAATGCTTATTGCATGTTTGTGTCGTTTAGTTGTATCTGACTCTTTGTGACGCTTTGGCCTGTGGCCCACCAGGCCCCTCTATCCATGCAATTTCTCAGGCAAGAACACTGGAGCAGGTTGCCATATCCTCCTCCTGGGGATCTTCAAGACCCAGGGATCAAAGTTGTATCTCTTGCATCTTCTGCATTGACAGGCAGATTCTTTACCTGATGAGCCATCGGAGCTTCCCTAAATATTTAGAGTATGTCTTTATTCAGGGGAAAATGGAAATATAAGTTCAAAGCCATGTATGTGCTGCTATGACCAAGGGCATCATCCTATTCTACTAAGGAATAAGCTTTCCAGTGGCCTTTCAGCCAGAAGGACTTGGTCTGCTTTCCTGAGGAAGTGTATCTGCTGCAGCAAGACTAATTTCTGTGACCACTGTCCCTGTTTGCAAAAAAAAAAAAGTTTCTTGTCTCTGAAGTTTGGTTTCATCCCCAGAGTTAAGATGTCACAGAATTAGCATAACCATCAATGCTGCTGAGCACTTACTCATAGAATGGTTTCAGATGTAAGTTACAGTGGGTTTCTATGCTTTTGAGCCCCAGCCTTCCTCGTGAGTAAAATCTTCCAGTTTTGTAGGTTGAAAAGAACTGTTTGAATTTTTTGTACACATTCTCTTTCAGCTATCACTGAATTATAGGCCTTTTGTGGCAATGAAAGCCACTCAGGTTTCTACCTATCACTTAAATATCCTCTGAAGATTTCTAATCAGTTTAAATGATTCTCTCAATCAAACACTAAAAACTCAGCTTTCCCCTGGATGAACTCAGTTGTGGTTTAATTGAGAACTGGTCCTCCCTAGATCTATCCTGATGACATATTTGACAGTATTTCCTCTCTAAAGGATTTAAAAGATCCTAGAGCCTGGATGTGAAGTTAAATTGCAGACAATTTTAAAGGACATGGCTAGAGGCAACTTGGTGATTTTTGCTGTTGAGTTTTCAATTGTGCTTACTGCCTCGTCATCCCAATTGATCACTTTATAATTAATCATGAAGCCAGGTTAAAAGATCAAATCAATAGACCTTGACCAAATTGGGTACACTGAGGGGATTTAACTCTGCTTTAACTTTGTTCTTTTTTTAATGTTTATTTTATATTGGAGTAGTTTCAAGTGTACAGCCAAGTTATATTATACATATTATATTCAGTTATAAATATGCATGTATCTATTCTTTTTCAAATTCTTTTCTCCTTTAGATTATCACAGAATATTGCTTTAACTTTGTTCCAAGGACAACATCGTGGTACTACTCACCAAGTAGATACTAATAAAGATATGATGTGGATGATGCTGCTGGAACTGATTCATTGGAAAAGACCCTGATGCTGGGAAAGATTGAAGGCAAGAGGAGAAAGGGATGACAGAGGATGAGATGGTTGGCTGGTATCATTGACTCGATAGACCTGAGTTTGAGCAAGCTTCGGGAATTGGTGATTGATAGGGAAGCCTGGCGTGCTGCAGTCCAGGGGGTTACAGCTGAGCAAATGAACAGAACTGAACTGACGTTCATGGCTATCATTGTAAAAGTAGAAAAATAACGAACAACAAATGAATTTTCAGACAGGCTAACACAGTCTGCCTTTCAAAATAAAAGGATACATTTTCTTGTCTCTGAAGTTTGGATTCACCCCCAAAGTTAAGATGCCACTGAATTAGCATAACCATCAGCCCTGCTGAACACTTTCTCACAGTATGATTTTAGATGTAAGTTACAGTGGATTTCCAACATGGTGAGTCATGTGATCTGTCACATTAATCTAGGAGCCAGGTGCCTAAACTTTCTCTGGGAGAAAGTATTTACAGAGTTTTTGCTGAAGAAGTCATAAAGAACATATGTGGGAGACGGTAGTCATTTAAGTTAGTAGATGATAGCTATTATGATCTTTTTTTTAATATTAAAAACACCTACACTGATTGGTTCATATTTTGGATGAAAGAAATTATTTTCAAACCTCATTTTCTCTAATCAAATAGTTGTTTGTTATGGAAACATGGCAAGCTGTCAAATAGTGGAACATCTTTTTCTAATCCTGATATATTAGTTTAATTTTCCCCATCAAGATACACTGCAAAAATATCCATGGAAGCTATAATTGGCTAAGAAATGAGACAGTCACCTCTGGCAAAAGAGGTGAAATAGGTTGACTGTTGAAATGCGAAACTCTGTCTTTCATTGTTAGCTCATGTCTCTCCTGCTCACCCCTGTGCACGGCTGAGGTTAAGCAGAAGCTACATAGTAAGAAGCACCATGGTCCTATGAACTTGTGTTTACTGTGTAAACTTGGGAAAAGGACTTTATTTCTCAAAGTATCAGTTTCCTCATCTGCAGACTGAGAATAATACCACCTTCCTTGTTGAACTTTGTTAAAAAATATTCAGTATAGTATATGAAACTATACTGGCCCCTGGTGGAAAACTGACATTCAATAAATGGTAGTGATTGTTATGAGTTGCCATTTTCTGGGCAATAACAATTTACTTAATTTGAATTGCACAGCAAAAGAGTCCTACCCTCTCTCCCAGAATATGACTACATTTATTTCATAGTCAAAATATTAAATGTCAATTTTAAGCCCAGAGTAAAATTTTATAGCCAGTTATCAGCTCTAGAAAATGGAGGTAGATAATGAAAATGCTGACAGATCTTGTGATGTTTTCAGGAATGTAATGGCTTCTTAAGGAACCAGAGTTGCAAGGTAAGCTGTTTACTCATTTCTGCTAAGGAGGCAATTATGCAGGCTGGTTGGAGAAGTTTATAATATGATTAAACAGTCCAACATTAAATCAAATGGTGATTGAATCCCCAAGAGACTGTTAACCTTCATAGTGCATTTGAGTTACTTAACTGTATTTTCAGATGTCTTTGCTCTGGACAATGGGAAAGAAAATGCCAATGTTTTTAGGACAGTGTTAAAATAAAGATGGATTGATGGGAAAATGACTTAAAAAAACACAGATCCTAATTTTAATATACAATAAATCAGAGAAGTTTCTTCTCTTTTCATTTTTAAAAGTTTTCAAAATAACTAAAATCTAAATAACTGGTCTAGACAATCTATTGAATATTTGCTCCTGTTAATTTGCATCAGATTTATGTTTAATACATTGCAAACAAATTTATGCTAATATGTGTAGCTAACAAAGGTTACACTTTAAATCTGTGTAATACTTCAATTTGTAATTTATTTCTAATATACTAGTTAGTAGCAATTTTACAGACACTATATTATATTAAATATATTGCAGAAGAAGATTCTGTGTATTAGCTTTATAAGATAAAATCCTGGTAAATATTTACCAATCTGTAAATACTATGAGTTCATATTTAACAATGGAGTGATTTATTTAGTCTCATTGTGTCTGCTCAAAATGAAAATCTACAGTCTTCCATCTACTGATGTGCATTAAAAATAAATAGTAACCTCTCAATCAGTGAATTGACACTGAATTTTTAAAAAATAAAATTATAAGGAAAAGCACATTCTACTCAAAAACAGATCAGTTCAAATGATATAAGAATTATTTGGAATTGAATAAATCATGTAGCCTCACTAAGCTTCTTAGTGAGTATAAACTGGAAGTTAAATAAGTTAAATAAAACAAAGTGGGATGAGATTTCAAGTTTTACAAAAATGTGCACTGGACATTTGATGACACAGTTGTATTTTAAAAAACAAAATAGCTCTAAGAAGAGTAAGAAGATGTTTATTTAATAGGTAACACAAAGAAGTGGTTAAAAGCATGGAGCACTCTATTACCAGGTACAAATCTCTGCTTTTTCCTAACTGGCTTTGTGATAACAGATAAATTGCTAGACTCCTCTGGGCCTGGCTTATACCTATATGTAAAATGGGAAATAAATAATATCACTTGTTTGTTTTAAGACTTGAAGGGATTAATATATGTAAAGGTCTTCAAACTGTGCCTGGAAAAAGTACTGAATTGCTAGCTGTGTATATATATGTATATATATATATATATATATATATATATATATATATATGTATATATATATACGACGGAGGACGAGATGGCTGGATGGCATCACTGACTCGATGGGCGTGAGTCTGAGTGAACTCCGGGAGAGGGTGATGGACAGGGAGGCCTGGTGTGCTGAGATTCATGGGGTCACAAAGAGTCGGACACGACTGAGCAACTGAACTGAACTGAACTGAACTGATATATATGAAAGCCTGTTTCTCATGGGGCCATTTTCCAAAAATTTCAGATAGATGTTCATAATAAAAACTCACATTCACTTTATTCTGTAGTAGGTATGATAAGAAGAGTATTACATATTTTTACATCAAATCTCACTGTATTATGAAAAAGGAACTCATAATTGGTAGACATTAGATCAATGTTCCCCCAAATTTGATAGCATATAGCAGAATTATGTGGATGACTTGTTAAAACACAGATGCTGGGCTTCACCACCAGAGATTCCTATTCTAGATCCGGGGTGAGGCCTAAGTGTTGCATTTTTCTCAGGCTCCCAAGTGATGTTGATATGTTCCTTTGGGGACCACACTTTGAGAATCATTGCTCAAGTGGACAATTTGGAAGAGGAACCACTTGAACATGGAATGTGTATATATAATAGAATGTATATTTAGAATGTGTGTGTGTGTGTGTGTGTGTATGTGTGTGTGTGTGTGTGATCTACTTACAGAAAGAAAGAAATTCCACTAATGCAGTTTGTGCTAACACTTGACTAGTTAGTTGTCTAGGATGGCTGCTCACATATGCTTAAAAAAAAAAAAAGTATTCAAATGACTTGAATTCTACTTTTTAAGAAGTCCCTGTTGGTCTGGAAATATCTTTAAGCACATCCAGTTAGGGAAAATGCTCGGTCTTTCTGTGGCAGAAGATAATGAACAGAGAACAGGTGGGAAAATGATGAAGACAGTCCCTGATGTATTAGCAACTTGCACTGACAAGCTAATCAGATTGCACTTCAAAGCTAAGCAGGGGCCAGCCAAGTCTCCCCACCTCCAGGGCCTGGGACCAAGTGAGTGTCATCTAAGCCATATTTTAGGAAGATTAATTTTGTGGTAGAAGAGAAAACAATAGATATTAATGTAGGCTGGCAAGAGGCTATGATCAGGGAACTCACATGAATGCTGGCTGGAATAAAGAGAGGGAAAGAGAGGGAGGCATCTAGAGGAAGCATTTTATTTATTTTATAACAATCTGACTCTAAACCAACATAGCATGGCTTCAAGGGTAGCCTATTTTGTTGTCCTGAATCAACCTGGAAGCAAAAATCCTCACTAGTCTCCATGTTTCAAATAAAAAGTACTTTACCAATGATTAGTTCAACCAAGATTTCATGTTTCACTCTCTTTGTCAGTTTCTCCCCTCTCTCTCAACCTTCCAAGACCTTTCTTCTTTTTTCTTCACTCCCTCAGCCACACCATCTCCTGTGAAACTTGTGGGTAAAAGGATACAGAGCCCAGGTAAATATTCTGATACTGTTATATTTCATTGACTAGTTTTGTTTGCTCTTATCAGACCAGTAGAGAATAAGGATTTACTATAATACAGAACCAGCTTCCCAGATGGTGCTAGCGGTAAAGAACCTGCCTGCCAATGCAGGGGAGATAAGAGATGCAGGTTTGATCCCTGGGTTGGGAAAATCACCTGGAGGAGGATGTGGCAACCCACTCCAGTATTCTTGCCTGGAGAATCTCATGGACAGAGGAGCCTGGTGGGCTACAGTCCATAGGATTGCAAACACTTGGACTGAAGCAACTTGGCATGCATGCAGAATGTGGAACAAGAGAGGATGGAAATGAAGAGAAAGAATGATATTTTAAGAGTGCCCTCTCCAGGCCATATTGCAATTGCTTATCCTTTATCATCTTATTTAGAAAGATGAAGGCAAAGGTCTGTGAGCAGAGATGAAAGGATAAATTCTGGGGCTAGAGATGGAAAAGAAAAAAAAAATCTGGAATATAGTAAGGAGAGAGGAAAAGTGCTGACAGGGATACTTAGGGTTACCAACCTCATCACTTGGCCAATCTGGCAGAGAATGTAGTGAAGTTAAGGAGAACCCAAGGTCACTAATCACTTTATCCAGCCATTCCAGCTGTTGCTAAAATGGTAGACGCAGTTCCATTATGTAATATCATTATATGCACATTATTTCTGTGGAACACAGTAAGTCAAATGTGAAATGTCGCAGTTACATTGATTCTTTCATTTATAAGAGCTAAGATGTATTGAGTTATGTATTACACGTTTGGCACTGAGCTGCTCTTGTTGCCAATAAACACTATGAAGACAAAGTGTAAAAACAAGCGTTTAAAAGCAGAAAGGTAGGAGGAAGTCACTACATCACAAAGCTCTACATATTGGATTTCAAGAAATACTAAAGCTAGTGCATCCATGGATATTTAGCATCTAACTGGAGGATTCTAGTCCCCCTAAATTTGGGAAATCATTTTATAATGAGCACAGCACCTAGGATCCATCTATGTACCATGAGACAATGTCTAAATGACAAAGCTGTCTGCAAATGTCTCCTTCACTTTTGTGTGAGGTATTTTTAGGGGTGAATCTCCATGACACAGTAATGACAGCTGATAGCTTGGTAGTTGCAGGAGCCTTCGGCATGTTGATACCAAATCCATTTTAATGCTTCACGAAATGAAGTATTTAAAGAAACACAGTCCAACAAAATGTGTACATTATTTTTGCCACATGTATTTTCAAAGAGAAAATAATAAGAAGTTGAAAAATATTCTCTTACTCATTATTAAGACGATATTCAATTTTGACAATGTTATAGATACATCTGGGTTGCTCCTTTTTTTTTTTTTTTCCTTCTGTCTTAATTATAAACTAACATCCTGGAGATGCTTAGATCCATAGATAAAAGAGCGGTGAAATGAATTTTCTATTCAGATGGAACTTTTTAAATGTGATTTTTTTTTTTTTTCCTGAGTGGTAGAGAAAGAGATTTAAATAAGAGGGAGGGTAGTCTTCTATCCGGAGAGGGGACTGATATGACAAATGTCACTGGAAGTTACAGAAATAGTAGCTAAAATTTTAACAGCCTTTGGAAGCTTAGAGAGCACAGGCAAGGACAGTCATGAAAACACCAGCATTGGTCTGGGGGGCCTTGTTTCTGCAGCACAACTCACCGTACTCCTGGGCAGGACAGATTCCTTACTCGGCCTCTGCCTCTAGTTCAGAAGCAGAGACAGTGAGAGAGGAAGAATAAAAAGAAATTTAGTCCCTATATGATTTTGTGGACTAGAAGGAATGTAAACGCTATTCCAAATATGAGCTTTTGTTATTCAAATACCTTCTTCTGCAAAAGTGCAGAAATTAGGAGGAAAATTATCTTATGCAGAAATGGGAATTTGACAAATTATTTATCGGCACTCTAGAACAACCAGGGTGCCTTTCCTGGTGTGGCAAATGAACTTCTATTGCAGACAGGTTTATTCACTTCTGGCATATTAAACACAAATAAAATGCATGCTAAAAGTGATAGTCAAGTATAGCTGATGGGGTAGTATTCTTCAGTGAAAATCTGAATCCATTAGACTGGCCTAAGAACTACCATTCAGAATATCATTCCTGTTGAAAAATATCTTTTGAATTTCAAACAGTTGATTTGCAGATGAGCTTCTGCTACAGTCACAAACTGGGGCCCAAATTTTCCAGAACTGTACAAAGAAGTGGCAAGATATCATTAGCTGAATACATCAGAGTTTGATGAGACCGTAGCCATGCATCCAGAGATAATCTTAAAGAGTCCAGCACTTGCTCAGTCATTTACCTACATTCCATATCAGCTCTCTTTAACTTTATCCATATCAAGGCCTCTCTCAAGTGCTTATTGATACTCTTATCTGGTCTGCTTAATTAAGCACACTATTGACAAAACCTGGATCTTTATTTAATCTAGCCTAGTAGAAGTCAGAAGCACTCTTTTAATTACTGATGAAACTCAACCAAAGCGAAAGATAAACCTTGGGGTGACAAGTCAGCCAAGTTAATATTTTGGTATATATTATATGGCAGATGCTGTCCTAAGCCCAGAACAAATATTGTCTATTTAATCCTTCAAACAACACTATGAGATGAGTATTATTTTTTATCCCCAGTTAACAGATGTGGAAACAAAGGCCAAAGTTTCCAAAGCTAAAAGCAGAACCAAGATTTAGATCCAGGAATTTTATTTCAAGAGCTTGCTCTTAATTACTGTGTTGTGTTGATAGCCACTTACATCTGTCTGAGAGGTGATGCATCATTCTAATCAAATGGATGTTGCAGCAGAGTTGATTGTCAGTAGGGAAAATCAAAAATTACTGTCTTTTCTCCCTTAAATGATAAAAAATTGCTTTTCATGGATTGGTGACTTTAACATGTTTTATTATTTCTCAATCCATTTAAGAGTTTGGCATTAGTCATTGATTGACTCAAAACTAATAAATATATAAATTATATAGAAATGTGTGTGTGTGTGTGTGTGTGTGTGTGTGTGTGTGTATCATATTAGCTTTTTAGGAGAGATATTTCCTATCAAGATGATTAATGATAACACAGTCATCTTTTTTTAGTTTTAATTTTTCTTATTGTATGTGCTTATTTATCAAGAATAACTGATTCCATGTAATTCACTGGATTACTATCTAGAACATTCAACATGCATATGACCCAGGTACTGAACCCGCGTCTCTTGCACCTCCTGTATTGCAGGCAGATTCTTTACCACTGAGCCACCAGGAAAGCCCATTAGAAATATCCTCTAAGATTAATTTCAGAATGACATATACTTTTGAAAACGTGCACATTGATAAAAGGCTAAAATATAATTCTAGTTCCATAAGCACTAACTGAAAGGAAACTAACAACTTTCTGAGTCAAGTCTTGTTCTATGTTCTTTAGATTCATCTTTTCATTTATCTTTTCTATGACAGCAAGAACTAGTAACATTCCATTTGACAGGTGAGGAAACTGAGATTTGGGGAGGCTAATAAAGTAGTCTGTTATCAGATGGCTGGCTGATGGTTGAACTGGGATTTAAAACTAAGTATGTAGACTCTAGAGCCTTAGGTCTTAAACATTGCACAACACTTGTTCTCTGCCGTCATAAATTATACACTATATTTTCTTTGATATCTAATTTCTTTGAAGCTTTCCTTCCTTTGGGCCTGCATACTAACCAGTTGTACTACATATTTTGTGACTACAAATTAGGAGAAATATTCAGATTTTCATCAATAGTATCTTTTTTTAAGAAAAAAATCTGATTTTTGTAATGTTTGTTGAGCACATTTTTATCTCGAACATGTTATGCTGAAGAATGTAGGGTTTTCAAGGAGGTTCATCATGAATCCTTCCTGGGTGATACTATTTTATATGTTGATGTTTCTAAATGAGAATGGAGTGGAAGAGAGGTGGCCCTAGAGAGATACAAACTTATAAGAAGCATTTTTTTAACCTTGTATTTGACACTCTTCCAAACTTCTTCCTGAGAATATGATATTTCTATCTCCAGTTCAAAAGTGATACAAATATTTTTACTGAAAAGAACAGAGTGTTTAAAAGCTACCTCCATCTTCGCTGGAACTTTCCTCCTTAGATGTGTGAGTGAACATAACATGAGGATTCCTCCCACCTCCTTTAATAGGCTAATTGTGAATAGGGTGATACACAGGAGGAAAGAGGCTAAGAGCAATCTTCTCAGGCCTGTCTGTGGTCTAGGTGTAATCTATAGGCACAGCATGTGTTCCTGAGCTCATGGACTGTTCAGTCTACAACATCAAGGAAATAACTCACATGGGATTTAAAATTACAAATCAAAGCAAAGCAGTCCTCCTGAGTGCACTCTGAATCATTTTCTCCTGGGAACTAGAGAAAGTTTACATGTATTCAGAGACCTAAAGGAAATCAGTCCTGAATATTCACTGGAAGGACTGATGCTGAAGCTAAAAACTCCAATACTTTGGCCCCCTGATGTGAAGAACTGACTCACTGGAAAAGACCCTGATGTTGAAAAAGATTGAAGGCGGGAGGAAAAGGGGACGACAGAGGATGAGATGGTTGGATGGCATCACCAACTTGATGCACATGAGTTTGGGTAAACGCCAGGAGTTAGTGGTCGACAGGGATGCCTGGTGTGCTGCAGTCCATGGGTTGCAAAGAGTCAGACACAACTGAGCGACTGAACTGAACTGAACTGATTCAGGGGCCATGGCTAGGTTGCTTTCTATTTGAGTAGTAACTGAGTTATAGTATCTCAAGTTTTTAAAGCCTTTTTAAAGTGAGTGGAACAAGGTTATTAAAATTTCCTCATTGGATCCTGATAATAATCCCTGAAAATAAAAGATGTTTTGTTTTACCAGTGGGAGAAAAAGTGACACTCTCTAGAAAACTGAAGATATTAATATAAAAACATAGTGTGTGCTAAACACAGATGTGTTAAATGAACAACAAAAGATGTGCAGGCTGACCTCTATGAGTGTGGTTGCTATGAAGGGAGAGGAGAAATACAAGATGGAGTTTGACTAAGTAAGCAAGCTGGTAAATCACTTGATAGACCAGTCAAGGGGGTGTTATTCCAGTGTAAAAATTCATGCAGTTAATCAAAGACGCAAATCAAATATGAAAATATGATGTACTATTGAATTAATAAAACTATATTGAAAATTAGTGAAATATACTTTCATCTATATGTCCCTGTCTATCTGGTTTTAGTTTGTTTCTGATTCAAAAGCAGGTGTTAGAAGTAGTTCTGGATACTGTTCAGAGTATTACAGTCTTCATGATTCCCCAGTCCTGCAAAATCACCCTGTGAAAGTTGTTCAGAAAATACCTAATTACCACTTGACATGTTCATAAGACCATGATAAAAATCAATACATTTTCTTCACAGACAGCAGGCTTTCACTGGAGTCTGAATTCCATTTCTTCTCTCATTTTTAATTTAAAAAGTGAACAGAGAACAGATTTTCTATTTGAATGTTGAGAGGAAATGCCTGAAAATTTACTACATCTTCAGGGCTAACTTTTAAAAGTTCTTTATATTTAAAATGGCTTTGAATGAACAATTTTTAGTTGGTAGAATTTAATAACCAAAGCAATTGAACATTATCTAAAGTACCTGTGATTTTTACAAACAAAAGCCGAAAGGAAAGAAATAGGCTTTAATATAATTATACTTGCATGTGGAATCAACAGTATAATTAAGTATTTCAATTACTAGAGAAGTGATTTCAATTATGTACCCTCAAACCTTGGGTGTTTGTATTAAAATACAAATAATTCTTACTTTAAAATATATGATGAATTCTACTTTCTTATGCTAATAATAATAAATATCCAGTGTGGCAAATAGTGTAAGATAAAAATGTTTTACAGATTCTTTGGTTTCATGTTATGGTCTTAGTGCAACATGATGAAACTTGTGCATTGACCAACACTGTAGTCTTTGAAACATACCATGTCTGGATAAAATATGCTGCATTCTGAAACAGATTGATATAAAAATGCATGCATACTATAAAAGAACAAAGACAAAATGTTTTCTAAAACATTAACTTTCTTATATTCACACATTTGGATATTGATGAAAATAAACATTGAAAGCAATCTAACAAGCTGCCCAAACCTGCACAATCCTTTTTGTTTTCTAGGGGAGTGACAGATGTCAGACTGAAGAGTGAGTAATCCCCTTTCAAAGACATATTTACAAAGCCAGCGTTGCCAGAATTTTTATGTACTCTCTCATTGATCAAACCAAAACTAAAATAAAGTTTAAAAACAAAATATGTAGCTGTTCTTAATTTTCTAATACATGCCACCTTGTCACACAATATCTGTTTGCTTCTTCAATCTGTTAGTATGATTGAATCAATTCTCCTGAGCCTCAAAACATGAAACACACAATTTGGTTCAGATCTGTAAATTTACTCATTAGCATTTCCACAGTCTACCTATAAAGCCTTAAAGTAATCATGCTGTTAAAATAAGTTATGTTTGGCTTGATTTCAGTAGATACAACTGACTTTCCCAATTAAATTTGCATGTAGATACTTCACTGGTATTTGATGCTCAAATTTAAATTACAATAAGGTTCATCTTCCTATCAGCTCTGTGGTTCTTCATCCTCTCCTTCCCACACCACTTCCCCCAAGACCAGAAGAGGCAGCCCTTTGGGCTTATGATGAATCTCTTCTCTGAATTTAAAGAAGCTTTTACTCTTTCATGTTTCTTAATACTCTGACTTTTGACCTCATTAATAATAAAAGTCCTATGAAGTTCACAGGATAAGAAATAAATCTAGAATGACTTGAATAGCTGCACTCAAGTATCAATTTGCAATCACTGAGTTCTCAGACAAGATAACTTGCCATGAGTAATTTCTGAACAAAACCATCCAGTGTGGTAAGTGTTAGACTGTCATGCCTAATTCAAACAAAATGGATCATTTGTCCTCCATATCCTTCTCTTATCATTGATTTACTGAGATATAAATTAAACAGAGTAAAATCCGCCATACAAAGGTAAGTAGGTTTGTAAATCTTGAAAACTTATAAAGTCTGGTGACCACCACCACAATCAAGATACAGAATATTTTCATCACCGCAGAAAATTCTGCCATACCGCTTTATATTCAGTCCCCGTCTCCCTATTCCTGGTCTTTGGCAAGCACTGATCAGATGGTGACTGCTGCCATGAAATTAAAAGACGCTTACTCCTGGGAAGAAAAGTTATGACCAACCTAGATAGTTTCAAAAGCAGAGACATTACTTTGCCGACTAAGATCCGTCTAGTCAAGGCTATGGTTTTTCCTGTGGTCATGTATGGATGTGAGAGTTGGACTGTGAAGAAGGCTGAGTGCCGAAGAATTGAGGCTTTTGAACTGTGGTGTTGGAGAAGACTCTTGAGAGGCCCTTGGACTGCAAGGAGATCCAACCAGTCCATTCTGAAGGAGATCAGCCCTGGGATTTCTTTGGAAGGAATGATGCTAAAGCTGAAACTCCAGTACTTTGGCCACCTCATGTGAAGAGTTGACTCATTGGAAAAGACTCTGATGCTGGGAGGGTTTGGGGGCAGGAGGAGAAGGGGACAACAGAGGATGAGATGGCTGGATGGCATCACGGACTCAATGGATGTGAGTCTGAGTGAACTCCGGGAGTTGGTGATGGACAGGGAGGCCTGGCGTGCTGTGATTCATGGGGTCGCAAAGAGTCGGACACGATTGAGTGACTGAACTGAACTGAACTGATCTGCTTCCTGTCCCTATCAGTTCAGTTCAGTTCAGTGACTCAGTTGTGTCCGATTCTTTTGACCCTATGAACCAGAGCACACCAGGCTTCCCTGTCCATTGCCAACTCTCGGAGTCCACACAAACCCACGTCCATCAAGTCAGTGATGCCATCCAACTGTCTCATCCTGTTGTCCCTTTCTCCTCCTGCCTTCAATCTTTCCCAGCATCAGGCTGTTTTCCAGTGAGTCAGCTCTTCACATCAGGTGGCCAAAGTATTGGAGTTTCAGGCAGAGCACCAGTCCTTCCAATGAACATTCAGAACTGATCTCCTTTAGGATGGACTGGTTGGATCTCTTTGCAAACCAAGGGACTCTCAAGAGTCTTCTCCAACACCACAGTTCAAAAGCATCAATTCTTTGGCACTCAGATATCTTTACAGTCTAACTTTCACATCCATACATGACCACTGGAAAAACCATAGCCTTAACCAGGGAGACCTTTGTTGGCAAAGTAATGTCCCTGCTTTTTAGTATGCTGGTCATAACTTTTCTTCCAAGGAGCAAGTGTCTTTTAATTTCATGGCTGCAATCACCATCTGCAGTGATTTTGGAGCCCAAGAAAATAAAATCTGCCACTGTTTCCATCGTTTCTCCATCTATTTGCCATGAAGTGATGGAACCAGTTGCCATGATCTTAGTTTTCCGAATGTTGAGCTTTAAACCAACATTTTCACTCTCCTCTTTCACTTTAGGTTTATCTTTTCTAGAATGTCAAATAAATGGAATTTTAAAGAATGTTGTATTTTTTTTTCTGGGTCTTTCACTTAGCATAATGCTTTTTAAATGCATCCATGCCATTGCATGTATCAGTAGTTTGCTCCTTTTCTCTTGCTGAGTATCATTTCATTGCATGAATGAACTTCGTTTCCTTTTTCCACTCTCCTATTGGTGTCCATTGATTTTGTTTACAGCTTTTGATGATTATGAATAAAGCTGCCTTACAAATTTACCTATTAGATTTTATCTGAATCTATGTTTTCATTTCACTTGGGGAATAACCTAACAGTGCTGAGTCTCTCATGATAAGAATATTTTTAAGTTTATAAGAAACTGAAAATCTGTTTTCCAAGTCACCACACCAATTTATATTTCCACCAGAAACATGTAAGGGTTTCAGTTACTTTGAATTCATGATTGCATTTGATATTGTTTGGTTTTGTTTGTTGATTTTTGATTGGAGTCATTCAAATATCTAGGTAGTATTTTCTCACTGTGATTTTAATTTCTGTTTTCCTAATGATTAATCATGTTGAATAACCTTATGTGCTTATTGACCATTAATATATATTTTTTGTTGTCTGATCAAATATTTTGCCCATTTTCAAAACCAGGTTGTATTATTACTGAGTTTAAAAGGGCTTTATGTGTTCTGGTTTTTATATAACTCTTTTATACTCTGGTAAGTGAGATTTTTTTTTTTTTTCAATTTTCTACATCCTAAGTGGAAATGAATATTATTTATGTGAAGACAACAAATATATTATTTTCAGGTGATACCTATATAAAACTCAAGTGGTCATAAGCTACTTATGACTATCTTGTTTACTGTACACGGGGTCCAAGGTTATACCTTCCATGGTGTAGAAACACACAGACTTTTCTGCTTTTGAAATTATCTACAAATATAAGAAATAATTATTTATCAAATAAGTAAATAATTTTTCTTGCTTTTACTCTTTTCTTTTTACACACTCGAGTGATCTTCTGCTTTAATTAGAAATTACTATGTGATAACTGGAATAAAGAAAAATCAAACCTGACACTGAAGTAATTCTAAGGAGATAACATGATTTCATAAAAGCTTCAACTCAATTACTGCAATAGCCAAGTTGTCAAATATCCATCCATGAACCACCTCTAGGTTCATTTTGACTGGATTTTTGCATTAGTTTTACTTCCTGAATTTATTTCAATAGAAGGAGACCACTCTACAAAGTTGCTTTAAGAAGCTTCCTTACTTTTTTCTAAAAGGAGTCTGAGTCAGACTAAACTGTTTGTAAAAGAAAGAGATTCTGGTTCACAGTTTACTTCTTCATATGAAGTTCTAGAAGGAAACAATTAAACCTATTCTAATACTGCTCTAACGATGCAACACATAGAGCAACTTGAATGATGCACCATTCTTTAGAACACTCATAGCCTAGGATATGAATGCACTTCACTAAGCATTCCTACTTCATCTTTGATTAAGTTTCTCTTCTCTGATATATTACCTAAAAAGAGAGACACAGGAAGAAAAGGATGTAAAGACTGGGGAAGAAAAGGAAGACTGGAAATAAACCAGTGTTGATATTTATATACTTTCCCTATTACTTCAGTTCAGTTCAGTTCAGTTCAGTTGCTCAGTCATGTCCGACTCTTTGCGACCCCGTGAATCGCAGCACGCCAGGCCTCCCTGTCCATCACCAACTCCCAAAGTTCACTCAGACTCGTGTCCATCGAGTCAGTGATGCCATCCAGCCATCTCATCCTCTGTCGTCCCCTTTTCCCCCTGCCCCCAATCCCTCCCAGCATCAGAGTCTTTTCCAATGAGTCAGCTCTTCACATGAGGTGGCCAAAGTACTGGAGTTTCAGCTTTAGCATCATGCCTTCCCCATTACTTAGTCAGAGATTAAAACTAGTCAAGGATATTCTCCACAAATATTTCAGACCTTCTACTTCAAACTTCTGCCAAACATCTGTTGAATAGTTCAATATTCTCTAAATCATCTGTGTTGTAGGACAAAAAAAAAAAAAAGAAAAATGAATCTTGGCATGAATGGCAAGCAGGCAGTGCAATCAGTTCACTGTGGTAATAAGCGTTTGGAACAAGGGGAGTGCCAGCTTTTGAATGTTATGTCTTCAACTTGGAGGATAAGAGGACATGGGAATATAAGATATGACAGGAGTAAATGGTCTCCTGGATCTCATCTGATTATGGGAAAGATGCCCATGGCATCTGCAGGTGTATCTGAGATGTATGTATTCAGCTCAGTTCAGTTCAGTCACTCAGTCGTGTCTGACTCTTTGTGACCCCATGGACTACAGCATGCCAGGCCTCCCTGTCCATCACCAACTCCTGGAGTTTACCCAAACTCATGTCCACTGAGTTGGTGATGCCGTCCAACCATCTTATCCTCTGTCCCCTTCTCCTCCTGCCTTCAATGTTTCGCAGCACCAGGGTCTTTTCCAATGAGTCAGCTCTTCGCACCAGGTGGCCAAAGTACTGGAGTTTTAGCTACAGCATCAGTCCTTCCAATGAACACTCAGGACTGATTTCCTTTACGATGGACTGGTTGGATCTCCTTGCTGTCCAAGGGACTCTCAAGAGTCTTCTCCAACACCACAGTTCAAAAGCATCAATCCTTTGGCGCTCAGCTTTCTTTATAGATGTGTATATGGGAGGAGGTAGATATTGGACCCACTGTTTCCCTCATGTCAGTCAAAGACTTTTTATTCAAAATGGCCTTAAAGGCAAGAAAGATGAAACAAGCCTTCTAACTCCCTTCTCCTACTCTTTTAAAAATCCTACTTCAAGAACTTTTTGAATATCAGATAGTATCAGAATGTTTATCAAATAGTGGTTCAGCCTGAAATTCAGTATAGCTGTGGAAGGATAATTTTCAGTAAATAGGATTTAGATGCAACTGCAGATTTGGCATTGTATGGGGTCACTTTAAATAATGGACAACTGAAAAGGAGGCTAAGAACGTTCCATTTCAAGCTGAAATCCCTTCCATGGTCTATCAATATAATGAGTTCAGATTTTCAGGCAAACTTGGTACTTAGCAATAAAGGAGAGCTGTTTATCATACATTTTTAAAAAATATACTCAACTCTTTCTTTGCTAAACCAAGACAAGTACAACAAATCAAAAGTATCTCACAAAATGTTCAGTACATAAGCTCCGACAGTGAAAACACTACCATATGAATCTTGGACGTTTGGATCTCTTTCCACCTGATTCCCTCCACCATTTAGAGCTTTTGCATAAGAAGAGGTTTTGCCTAACTGCTGAGAGGACAAGCACATATTTCCAGGGCTCTATCCTAGTGAGTGCAGATGGCATAGATGGGTCTTCTTCTCATAAAGGTGTCCCCTCCATATATAACCATATTCATAGTTTGGATCTTCAGACCCTATACCCCTAAGACAGATAAGGAAAGGATCTGGGAAGGTAGAACAGGGATTATTGTGCACTAATTTCTTTGTGTGTGCAATGTTTGAAATATTCACTTCTGTCCCCACCTTACCATTTCTCTTTGCCTCCCTCAGACTGAAAAAAAATCAGATGTCATATTCCTTCAATAGGAAAGCATGCAATAGATTGAAAATCCAAACAAATTCTAGGAATCTAGATTAACATGTCAAAAATGCAGATCCTTTGGTAGCCCTGGAAAGTCATAGAATTATTGAGAGGGCTCCAATTCCTGAGAAGCCATGCCAGCAGGAGCTGGGAACACTTTGAAAGACAATTATGGTTTTTGAGGTAATAGAATATGATGGATAACGATGGCATTAGCCAACTTGACGATTCAAGCAGCTCCCAACTCCAACAAATCCTTGGCTCTGTGTAACCCCCCTGGAAATCAGAGAACAACCCCTTGAAGATGGGGAACTCCAACAGAATAAAATTTAACTATTATCCTCATGTTTTAGTGGTTTAAAAGAAAATTGAAGTGTAAAACCATGTTATTTACACATTTTTGTTAATGGGCTGAGAGTCATACCTGATCATTAAGCTATATTTTGGACAACTAACCCAGTGTATATAGTGGGAACTCCCTTTCTTCAGGGATGACTACTAATCGCTTTGCTTACAGAGATAATTATATCTATGAATAGAATAATAATCTTTGAAAAAATCATTTAAATTAATGTTAATCTCTATACAAAATCACTGCAGATGGTAATTGCAGCCATGAAATTAAAACACGCTTACTCCTTGGAAGGAAGGTTATGACCAACATAGACAGCATATCAAAAAGCAGAGACATTACTTTGCCAACAAAGGTCCATCTAGTCAAGGCTATCGTTTTTCCAGTGGTCATGTATGGATGTGAGAGTTGGACTGTGAAGAAAGCTGAGCACTGAAGAATTGAAGCTTTTTAACTGTGGTGTTGGAGAAGACTCTTGAGAGTCCCTTGGACTTCAAGGAGATTCAACTAGTCCATTCTAAAGGAGATCAGTCCTGGGCGTTCATTGGAAGGACTGATGCTAAAGCTGAAACTCCAATACTTTGGCCACCTCATGTGAAGAGTTGACTCATTTGAAAAGACCCTGATGCTGGGAGGGATTGAGGGCAGGAGGATAGAGATGGCTCGATGGCATCACCGAGTCAATGGACATGAGTTTGAGTAAACTCCGGGAATTGGTGATGGACAGGGAGGCCTGGCGTGCTGCGATTCATGGGATCGCAAAGAGTTGGACACAACTGAGTGACTTAACTGAACTGAACTGAACCTCTATACTCACTTCTCCATTTTCTTGAAATATGATGCTTTAAACTTAAAAACCCTAAACAAAATATATGTTTTATAAACACAAAAATCAGGTATGTGTCACCTGGCACAATGGGTCATGAAGCATTAGATGGCACCACATATTAATGAGATACACAAAAAACCCAAGTGCAAATGTGATAGCCAAATTGGAGGGGAAAAAAACTGATATTAACATAGTTCCCCCAAACTAATTCTTTTTGCTACTGTAATAAAATTAAAATGAGAGTTATTAGAAGGGGTAATTTAATGATAGCAATAAGGAACAATAAATAATTTTTAACTGAGTATTTACTATGTGCCAGGCACTGTGCTATATAATTACAGGCATTACTTGACTTAAACCTTAGTATCTCCAGATCCCATGAGCCTCATTACTCTTCCATATCTCTGTTTCTAACCACCAGCAAGCTTTAAAATAAGTTTTCTAAAGAGGAGGAATAAGCAACTTCTAATATATGGAATACAGTACAAACTGAATTCAGTATTCACTTTGAAATGTTAGTGCTACCAGAAACAGAGATGTTATTTTCAGTCCAGCTTTTTAAAGTTTTTCTTGTTTTCCTTGTTTGTTTGTTGTTGTCAATGAAACACTTGTATAAATTTTTTTAACTTTAATAACTGCACAAATGTATAATGAATTATCCAGAGGACATACTCTCTTTTTCACAAGCTTTCAGGCTAATAAGACATAATATCTACTTTCTGCATTTTACCTGGCACATTGGTTAGCACTTATCTAAACTGAGTATGTTAAGGATAGAGAGTTAAGGGTTTCTACTACAGACTTGGCTGTATCATATCTGGGAAGGGACATCTCATCAAAACTCTTATTTTTATACCTGAAGAGCAGTTCTTCACATTATCAGAGTAAAAATTCCATCTACAACTTTCTATAGATACAGACTTGGAGCAGAAGCCACAGACCTTTAAAAATGCTTATTTGTTACAAGAAAATACAATACATTTTTAGAATCCACAAATATTGAACAAGGAAAGATTATAGAATATAAACTCTATGCCAAGAAGACCTAGCAGAGATTACAAACATTCTATAGATGGGGAAACAAAAAAAGAGTCAGGAATACTCCTATTGAGTAAACTATCTTAATATTTAGTTTTCAAACACAACTTAGATATTTTTTTTCTCTATTGTCTCAAACTCAGGGAGATAATTGGTGAGTGGGAGGGCAGAAAACACATAGTGTACATGACAGGGGCAGAGCTGAAGAGACTGGAAGAAGGCAAGAACAAATTTAACTTTAGGTTCTTTATGCCAAATATATATATCTATGACAATTTGTTAAATGAGAGGCAGTTACATACACCTCCAAAATCTCAAATTCTAAGCAGCTGAAATGGCATTTTAAGATATTGAATATGCATTGTAGGCTGTTTCTTCAGAAAGTCATTTTAAAACTCTTCAATCCATTGTCTGTCAAAATGAATGGTAAGCCATTTCTACATTTTTTTCAGTAACATTTTGGTCATTACAAATTCTCCCAAACATGTTTATGTATTTGCTTTCTAAATATAGAATAAAATGTATTTACAGACCAGTATACACTGTGGTGTCATGGGAAATATATGTTGATTGGCTTTCCTTTTCAAATGTTCATGATACCTGATGTCAACATGGAGTAGATACATTTATGAAGATATGAGCCTAATTATTATTTATTTGTATTTGTATCTCCAAACTACATTGCTATTATTTTTATATTGATTCTCTTTTATCTGTACCTATGAGGCTTATGAACTTGAAGAACCTTCCAGGAGGGAAAAGCTACTTTTGTATGTCCTTTTATGTTTTGTTGTTGTTGTTTTCCAAGAAGGCATTTTACTAGCCCCAAAGGTGTGTATTTTTCAAATAATTTAAGACTATCCTAGGGCTAGTCAACTTCAGCTTCTTCAGCATTACTGGTCAAGAAATAGACGAATTACCGTGATATTGAATGGTTTTCCTTGGAAATGGATAGAGATCATTCTGTTGTTTTTGAGACTGCCACCAAATACTGCATTTCAGACTCTTTTGTTGACTATGATGGCTACTCCATTTCTTCTAAGGGATTCTTGCCCACAGTAGTAGATATAATGATCATCCAAGTTAAATTCACCCATTCCAGTCCATTTTAGTTCACTGATTCCTAAAATGTTGACGTTCACTCTTGCCATCTCTTGTTTGATCTCTTCCAATTTGCCTTGATTCATGGACCTAACATTCCATGTTCCTATAATATTGCTCTTTACAGCATCAGACATTTCTTCCATTACCAATCACATCCACAACTGAGTGTTGTTTTTGCTTTGGCTCTGTCTCTTCATTCTTTCCGGAGTCATTTCACCACTGATCTCCAATAGCATATTGGGCACCTACCAACCTGGGAAGTTCATCTTTCAGTGTCCTATCTTTTTGCCTTTTCATACTGTTCATGGGGTTCTAAAGGCAGGTATACTGAATTGGTTTGCCATTCCCTTTTCCAGTGGACCACATTTTGTCAGAACTCTCCATGATGACCCGTCTGTCTTGGGTGGCCCTATATGTCATGGCTCATAGTTTCATTGAGTTAGACAAGGCTGTGGTCCATGTGATTAGATTGGTTAGTTTTTTGTGATTGTGGTTTCCAGTAGTCATGTATGTTTGTGAGAGTTGGGCTATAAAGAAAGCTGAGCAACGAAGAATTAATGCTTTTGAATTGTAGTGTTGGAAAAGACTCTTGAGAGTCCTTTGGACTGCAAGGAGTTCCAACCAGTCCATCCTAAAAGAAATCAGTCCTAAATCTTCATTGGAAGAACTGATGTTGAAGTTGAAACTCCAATACTTTAGCCACCTGATGAGAAGAGTTGACTCATTTGAAAAGATCCTGATACTGAGAAAAATTGAAGGTGGGAGGAGAAGGGGATGACAGAGGATGAGATGGTTGGAGAGCATCACTGACTCAGTGGACATGAGTTTGAGTAAACTCCGGGAGCTGGTGATGGACAGGGAGGTCTGGTGTGCTGCAGCCCATGGGGTCGCAAAGAGTCGGACATGAGTTAGTGACTGAACTGAACTGAGGGGTAGTCAGTTGTAAACAAGTCTGCTCTATGGATAAAATTGATGAAAAATTGCAACTCAACATCTTAGAATATGAAAAGGAATTGACTGAAGATGTATTTTATAAGGTTTTTCAATTCATTTTTTTAAACCAATATTTCCCAGTGGATTTTTTGAGAGTTAGAAAAGCATTAAATTCTGAACTAATATCATTCAGATGAGGTCAAAGATTAAAAATACTTTTCATAACATTTTAAAGGTAATTCTAGTCCTTGAAGAAGTCTAAAATCAACAATTAACCAGCCTACAGTGATGGCTTTGCTTATTAGGGGAATAAACTGTATTTGAGTTGATGTCATTTCCCACATTGGAGTGACCACCAAAAGAGTCAAATGACTTATCTAAGAGTTGGCAAACTTTTTTCTGTTAAAGACCAGATGTACGCATTTTTGACTCTGCAGGGCAACTGTTGTAACTCCTGACTTCTCCATTACCATTACAAACAGCCATAGATGATAAACCAATAGGCTTGGCCATGTTTCAATAAAACTTTATTTATAAAAACAGGAAGTGGCTCCATTTGGCCTATGGACCAGAGTCTGACTTTGTTTTAAAACTAAATGATCAGAAATTAATCATTCACTTGAAAAAGTCAAATTCATAGCTAACTTTTATGAAAACAACTGTTTTACTTCAGATGTTTGCAGAGCATCACAACTAGTCTTTTGCCACATTGTCAACACGTCCAATTTTCTGACTGAATTGGTGGCCTAAGATAGTCATAAAAAGCGGTTGTAAAAATAGAGGTTTTAATTTCCTACATGCTTTCATGTCTTTATAATCATCATTATTATTGTTTCAGATTTCTAAGTTACTTACTGCTGTCTGACAGAACAGGTCTGTTTTCCTTCGCTTTCCCGTGATTTGCTTCAATCAACAGCTCAATATAAAGCTCAGAGGGACGGAATCCACTCTCAGTGTTTAAAACCTTCCTGGAAAGAGTCTTTACCCACATGAGTTATTAAAACACGGGTGCAAACAGAGAAAGCTACTCAAGTACACATGCTCCATGGTGAAGGTATCATACTGAAGTTAATTTACAAAATAAACTATGAAGGACAATTTTGGAAAAAGAAAAGTTTTGTCCTTTGCATATGGTTTTACAGTGTGGCATCATTTCATTCACAGCAGTATGCAACCAACAATACATCAACTTTAATGTTTCTGCTTACCTCTTTTCTCCTCTCTTGATATTACTAGGTGGTAGAGGGTCCTTTATTTGCATTTTCAGCTGCATAAAGAGTCTGTTTAGGGCCTTTTACCCAGAGCCAGTTGAGAGCTTTAGCTTGTTTCATTGGACGCCTAAATTACCACAGCGTGACGCTCTCCTTATGCAGACTGTGACAGTGTTTTCTTTACTTTATCATCTTGTTATCCCTTAAAGTGTACTTTGCCCACTTACATTAGCAGAAACCAATTTCCTTCTTTCACTAACAATAGCAAAACAAATCTATTAAAACTTCTACAAGAGTAAGTAAGGAAGATCTACCAGGTAGCTTAAACTAAGAAAGGCATACTTTTCACTGTTGATTTAAACTCTCCCTTTGCCTACATTTCATTTACCCTCTATGTTGCTGGCAAATAAAGAAATATTGGAGAGCACTTTCTGTGTTTCACTTATGGTGCAACACATTCTGTATCCAACTCTAACCCACATCTCAGGATGTCAAATCTACCCAACACCAAGAGGTCCATGCTTTGATCATTAGTTACAAGTCTAATAGAAAAGAGAAACAATGCATCGCAATGGCAGAACAGTAAGCACACATAGCTTTAATCATGGAGAAATGACTAAATCCTATTCACCACAGGTGTGTAGGTTTATGTTACTAGCATCTGCTGTGAATCACATCAAGTTATTATTTTCATTCTACAGCATCAATGGGTGTTTATGGAAATAACTGTACACTATAGAATTTTGATTGCACAGAGAGGAAAAATAGTTATTTGGAATGTAATTTGCAATATTTCTTTTTCATTGCCTCTCATTTGGCAGCTTATCCTACTCAGATATTATCATCAATATGCCATACATAAACTTACATTCATCACTGGTACTTAGGCTTATTAACGAAACAGCAATTATATTACTGTCGGAGGATTATGGGAATGAATACAACTGTGTTGCAACGTTTCCTTCTTTATAGCACAATGTGTTTTTTGTTATTTTTGTTAACAGGAAGCCATAATGTAAACAATCTGTCTGAAAATATAAGTGTCATTGAAGGCTAAAGCAGCATTTTTATGAATATGCCCATTTATAGACATTCTTTTATAAAACTTCACAACACAGCATGTTCTAACATCAATTTATATTGAACACAAACTCAGCAGACGATTCAACTATAGTATATACTTTTGCAAATTAATTCTTTGATATAATATAGAACCCCAACTTTATTTTTAAGGCAATTTTTAGAGTTACTAATACTTACTAAAATAGTGTATATATATATAACTTACCCTCAGACACTAACAACAACTTGTACAGCTTAGTAGTCCTTCCCCTCCCTGTTAAGGCCCCTCCAGAAGGGACCCAGACTCCTTGATTTCAGATCAGCAGGGAGCAGAAGAAAGACAACCAACTTCTCAGCATTACAACACCACATCCTATTGGTATTCTCTTGATGATGCTCACTCTGTAACAGGGGAAAGTCCATTTTTCCCTTATGACAAATTTCTGAAGAGAGTACAGAGGGACTATCCCTGCCTGCCACCCAAATAACTGATGCCATGCACTGGTTTTTGGAGTCCAGGAGGGACATTTCTCACAGATTGTAACATCATGGTAGACTCGTTCAAATGGACTCCTTAAGGGGGCCACATTTTTTCTTTTGGTAAGGACAGAATTGAAAAAGGAAGCCTGAGAGCTATAGTTTATGAGAGTAAAACTAGCCTTTTTTGATGAAAAATTCAATTCCCTAACGGGCTTCCCAGGTAGCATTAGTGGTAAAGAACCCACCTGCCAATGCAGGAGATATAAGAGACAAAGGTCATAAGATCCATGGGTCAGGAAGAGCCCCTGGAGAAGGAAATGGCAACACACCTCAGTCTTCTTGCCTGAAAAATCCCATGGACAGAGGAGCCTGGCAGGCTACAGTTCCTGGGGTCACAAAGAGTCGGACATGACTGATCATGTCCCTAAATTGATACAAATCCCTACCAAATAATTGCACAAGTAAACATAGGATAAGAATCACTTTCGGGGGAAGGAAAAACATAACACTCATGAAATCCTCATCCACTGCTACTATACCTGTAAATAGTAAGTTATAATATTTGACATTATGGAAGTCACATTAAGTATTTTCGCTTGAATTAACTAGGTTTACCGAAATAATTGCCATTCTGGCTTAATGGAAAATATTGAAGGCAGAAGGAGAAGAGGGCGACAGAGGATAACTATTTGGATAGCATCACCAATTCAATGGACATGAACTTGGGTAAACTCCAGGATATGGTGAGGGACAGGGAAGTCTGGCGTGCTGCAGTCTATGTGGTCGCTTCATAATGGCTTCATAAAGCAGTATGTTGTGACCCAAAGTGGGACTGGATATTAGGACCAGCCAACAAAGAAACTCCGGCTTTCTATTCAAGTTTCAAGTTCACTGAATCTGGATAAGTTTTCCAGAGCTGTAATTCCCATCCTAGTGATTCCTCAGAGGAGATAAGAATTTCAGTTCAGATTTTTAATAAATCTTAGAAGTCTTCAAGAGGAAAGTAGGTCTATACAAAATGATAATAAATGTGTATTTTCTCCATTTATATTTAAAAATCATAATTGCAAACTTGCATTTTATTTCAAAAATGTGTCACTGCTGTGTGGTCCAGATGTTGGGCTGATGTTCCCACTATTAGCAAGAAATGATTCATTCTCCACACGTGATATTACAATTCTCAGTCTGTTTACTCTTTGAAAACTACAAAATCCTGCTGACTTTTCATACTTTTTGAACCGAGGAAGACATATACAAGAAAAATAGTTATCACTTCTTAAGGAAGAAATGTAGAATATTGACTCAGAGTAGCTTTTCTCCAGAATGACTTTCCTTCAACTTTAGGCTGAGTTTTCTTTCAGCTCTCAATTAACAGAATTGATTTAATTTAAAATTAAATAAGCTACTTGAAGAGGACTTAAAAAAAAAAAATAACCCTGGATTGCTTAGATTGTTGAGTGCTCTACATTTTTCTCCAGTAAGTATTACATATCTTTACCTTTTTATTCAGAGATTTCTGCCTTGTGAGCATGCTTAGTCACTTAGTCATGTCTGACTCTCTGAGACTGTTTGGACTATAGCTCTCTAGGATCCTCAGTCCATGGAATTGTCAAGGCAAGAATATTGAAGTGAGTTGCCCTTTCCTCCTCCAGGGGATCTTCTCCACCCAGGGTTTGAACTTGTGTCTCCTGTGTCTCATGTACTGTAGGTGGATTCTTAACCCACTTTGCCTTCAGAGGAGTCCTCTGCACTTTATGACTCACCAATATTTAAGGAAAAACATAATTTTCTTACTATATTTTCAGTTTTTAATATGTATATATGTATGATACATGAGATTCAATTAATATTCTATGAGTGACTTTCTTCTAAGAAGAAATTCTTTATCTGAAAGCAAGATTTTGACCCCACACAAATACAAGTTGAAAGTAAAAGTGTTAGTCGCTCAGTCATGTCCAGCTTTTTGCAACCCTGCAGACTATAGCCCACCAGACTCCTCTGTCTGTGGAATTCTCTAGGCAAGAATACTGGAGTGTTGCCATTTCTTTCTCCAGGAGATCTTCCCGACCCAGGGATCGAACCTGGGTCTCCTACATTGTAGGCAGATTCTTTACTATTTGAACCACAATTAGCATATATCTTTGATTCTTAACCTGTGTATTGGTATTATGATTATCTCTACTAATAAATTAGGAAATTGAGTCAGATAGTGGTTGCCAAGACTGTATGACTTGTAATCGAGAAAGCAAGAACTCAAACTAAGGCTCTTAGGCTCCAAAGTCCCTGTTCTCACTCATTCCCTGTGTTGTCCTTCTGGGCTATTGGCCTGAGAATGCAGAGGAAAGTGAAGACCATTTCTTCAAGATGAGGAAAGGTGTGTGTGCTCCGTCTCTTCAGTCGTGTCTGACTCTTTGTAACCCTGTGGATTGTAGCTGCCAGGATCCTCTGTCCATGGGATTCTCCAGGCCAGAATACTGGAGTGGGTTGCCATGCCCTCCCACAGGGGATCTTCCAGACTCAAGGATCGAAACCGCATCTCTTATGTATCCTGAACTGGCAGGAGGTTTTTACCACTAGTGCTACCTGGGAAGCCAGGACAGGTGTAGGAGGAACAGACTGGTGAGGAGTAAGATGAGGGGAGGAAGAAAGAAAGGAAATGCTTGTATTTAGTTATGCTAGGGTTTAGAGGATGCTATAAACTGAATTGTGACCCCCTCTGAAAGATGCTAAAGCCTAAACACCAAGTATTTGTGAATGAGAATTTATTTAGAAACAAATCTTTTGAAGATGATGAAGTTAAGATGAAGTCCTTTCAGTTCAGTTCAGTTCAGTTGCTCAGTCATGTCTGACTCCTTGCGACCCCATGAATCGCAGAACACCAGGCTTCCCTGTCCATCACCAACTCCCAGAGTTCACTCAAACTCACATCCATCGAGTCAGTGATGCCATCCAGCCATCTCATCCTCGGTCGTCCCCTTCTCCTCCTGCCCCCAATCCCCCCCAGCATCAGAGTCTTTTCCAATGAGTCAACTCTTCACATGAGGTGGCCAAAGTACTGGAGTTTCAGCTTTAGCATCATTCCTTCCAAAGAAATCCCAGGGCTGATCTTCAGAATGGACTGGTTGGATCTCCTTGCAGTCCAAGGGCCTCTCAAGAGTCTTCTCCAACACCACAGTTCAATTCTTCGGCGCTCAGCCTTCTTCACAGTCCAACTCTCACATCCATACATGACCACAGGAAAAACCATAGCCTTGACTAGACAGATCTTAGTTGGCAAAGTAATATCTTTGCTTTTGAATGAAGTCCTTTAGTTGGGCCCTACCCCAATATAACAGTGATCTTACTAGAAGGAGAAATTTGGACCCAGAGGCACAGAGAGAATGCTATGCAAAGATGAAGTTAGTGTGATACATCTATAGGTAAAGAAACACCCACAAATCCCAGGAAATTACATAAGGCATGGATGAGATACTCTCACAGCCTGCAGAAGGAACTACCCATGTCAACAGCTTGATCTCAGACTGGTGACCTCCAGCACTGTGAGATGCTGTGTCTCTGTTGTTTAAGTCACCAGTGTGGTGCTTGGTTACAGCAACCTTAGGAAATGAATGCAAGGGCCTATACTCCCCAAGTTAAATGAGTTAAAAAAAAGAGTTATACATGTGAACCTATGTTCAACAGAGATGCCTGGGCTTGATACTATTTGAATAAGACATATGCAATGAAGTTATGTTAAAATAAGGCACACAAATCTACAGTTATTTTTATGAGACCTTGATTTTTTAATTACAAAATGACTTATATCTGTACATATTTTTTTCTGTGCAAAATTAATCTCCCATTTTTCAAATGAAGGCTACCAATGTACATGCTCAGTCACTTCAGTCATGTCCAACTCTTTGTGACCCCATAGGCTGTAGCCCTCCAGGCTCCTGTGTCCATGGGCTTCTCCAGGCAGGAATACCAGAGTGGGTTGCCATTTCCTCCTTCCTCCACGGTATCTTCCCGACCCAAGGATTGAACCTGTGTCTCCTGTGGCTCCTGCATTGCAGGTGGATTCTTTATCACTTGAGCTCATGCATTGTGGGTGGATTCTTTATCACTTGAGCTCCTGCATTGCAGGTGGATTCTTTATCACTTGAGCTCATGCATTGTGGGTGGATTCTTTATCACTTGAGCTCCTGCATTGCAGGTGGATTCTTTATCACTTGAGCTCACTGCTGCTGCTGCTGCTAAGTCACTGCAGCTGTGTCCAATTCTGTGCAACCCCATAGATGGCAGCCCACCAGGCTCCCCCGTCCCTGGGATTATCCAGGCAAGAACACTGGAGTGGGTTGCCATTTCCTTCTCCAATGCATGAAAGTGAAAAGTGAAAGTGAAGTCGCTCAGTCGTGTCCAACTCTTAGCAACCCCATGGACTGCAGCCTACAAGTCTCCTCCATCCATGGGATTTTCCAGGCAAGAGTACTGGAGTGGGGTGCCATTGCCTTCTCCACTGAGCCCACTAGGGAAGCTCTAAGGCTACCAGAAGCTAGCGTAATTCTGACCTAGTTCACATATCTGTTACCCCCACCTTCCTTGTAAGACCAACATAAAAACTGCTCTGAAAACATATTACTATATACACATAAAAGGATTCAGTATTTGTTGAACATCTTCTACTGTGTTGCATACACTATGTGCATGTTATTGCTTGGTTTTATCATATCACTTAGTAACAAAAGATAAATCAGAATTTTTTGCAGTTATCCAATCTATCACCAATTAAATGAGATTGAATATTAATATGTGGATGTCAAGCACACGGTAGGATTTTCATGTGTGTATGTTTCTTTACCTTTATGAGTGGATTATTCATCATAAGAGCTAATAATATTATCAAAAATATGTCAGTATACCCCAAATCATGACAGGCATGTGTCTATCTTCTGGCACAAGACTGAAGTGTGTGTGTGTGTGTGTGTGTGTGTGTGCATGTGTGAAGCTTCTTAGCTATAATCAGCAATTTAATTTTCAATGACAGGAGCGGAAAGGATGCTTATTTATTTTTAATGCATTTTAAGATAATTAAATAACTAACTAGTCAGTTTTGGTTGGGCCGGATTGCGCAGGCTTTCTCTGGTCGCAGTGAGCAGAGAATGCGCGTCTTTGCAGAGCTCGGCTTCTCCTGTTGCAGGGCACAGCTTCTAGGTTCGTGGGCTTCAATCCTCTTCAGGACTTGTGGCATGCGGCCTCAGAAGTTGCATCTCACAAGCCTAGCTGTTCCATGGTATGTGAAAGCCTTCCAGACCAGGGATCAAACCTTTGTCCCTTGCATTGGCAGGCAGTTTCCTATCCACAGTGCCATCAGGGAAGTCTAGGAACAGAAAAGATGGTGATTAAAAAGCTCTTCAGCTACATTAAATGACAGGGAAACGGTAGAATCAGATCGGTAAAGTCAATGGAATCAGGCTCAACTTATAAAACTATGTTCAAAATTCATCTGAGTAAGAAAGCGACTGTCACCCTTGGCTACCCGTTACCAGGAGTCATGGCTTTCTTCACTGCTGTGATTTGCATAGTAAACTCAGTTCTGCAGAATTCACCCCTGATGCTTCCCTGCTGGGAGATAGGTCCATGCTCCCTGTTTCTGACATCATTAACTTCTAGGTCAAAGTGAGCACTAAGTAGATCCTGTATCTGAGTCTCTGTTACAATCTGGCATATAGAGCTTTTTTCATAGAGAATATTCTCTTACTCCCAACGGTTTCCTTAAAGTGAAATATTCTCAAATATATCCACATAAAGGACATTTGGGTGGCCAATGATCATAAGAATGACAAGCACATCTGGCAAAGACTGTGATTATTCAACTACATAACCCAATATCTAGCCACATCAACCGATCAATAAAATGTAATAGGCTCAGTGGTAAAGAATTCACCTGCCAGTGCAGGAGACATGGGTTCGATTCCTGGTCTGGGAAGATCCCACATGCCATGGGGCATATGAGTCCGTGTGCCAGAACAACTGAACCTGTGTATAGAGCCCAGGAGCCTTAAATACTCATGTGCTCACGTGCTCACTTGCCCTATGGCTCATGCTCTGCAGCAAGAGAAGCCACCACAACGAGGAGCATGTGCAGTACAGCTAGAGAAAGCCCACCCGGCAACAAAGACCCAACACAGTCAAAATAAACAAATAAATAATTCAAAAAATAGAAATGCAATGGACCTTTAATTTAATAAAATCAAATAATATGAAACATGAAGAATACTAATACAGATTGAATGAACTTTTTATGATCCACTTAAAGTTATTTAGATAATTTATATTATTTATTCAAACTTTAACCAAGGATCAGTTTTGCAGCCACCTCAAATATCATAGCTGGGCTTTTTATAGATGAGATGGTTGGTTCTATTTAATCTAATACTGGACAACCAGTTAGATTGAGATGTATATTCAAAAATGTAAGTGTTTTCATCATTTAATGAAAAATTGTGGCAAATTTATTAGAAAAATGTCATTATCTGACCCCTGAAACAATGATTTCTCATTTGATTTCAGTTGTCAGGGAGATAAAGCTAAAGCAAAATCAGTGTAATATCACTCACTTAGGATAGCAAGTAATTAATAAGATCTGGGGAAATGTTTTGTCCTAACACTCTGAAGAACTAACTGATTAACAGAGCATCTCACTCCGGTCTCCAAACATCAGTCATTCATTATTCAGTATATATTTATTGAAGAACTAGTGCAACGTGCCAGGCCTGCTGTTGCAGCTGACGGTATATCCTGTATAAAAAAGTAAAACAATATCATATATGTGCATGCTGTCTCTTCAGTCGCACCTGACCTTGTGCGACCCTATGGACCACAGCCCCTCCCTCAGTCCATGGGTTCCTCTGGGTTCTGTCCATGGGATTCTCCAGGCAAGAGTATTGGAGTGGGTTGCCATGCCCTTCTCCAGAGTAATATCACATTGCCCCCCAAAGGGCAAAAAAGTAGAGAAATTCTTCTTCCAGATAAATGCTATTGAAGTTCTAGAATGTTGAGTTAATCAGGCAGCTGTTTTTGCTTAAATTATCATCCATGTTTCTTTGTCACTCCAGATGTAATTGTCAAGTATAGTTTGCGTTTCTCCACTTTTTGTCATATGCTTTCTTTTGGCCTTTCCTTCCATATGCTTGTCTCTCTCCTGCTTGTGGTTTTCTATTTCTATCTCCCTTTTCAAAAAAAAAAAAAAAGAAAGAGAGAAAAAAAAAAAAAAACACACCGCTTCTGTGCACTAAACTGAATAAGGAAATGATATCCATCAACTTTATCTCTTGGCACCATTCTTTCCTGGTAATATATAGCATGCTACTAATTTTCAGGTGAATAAAATGCCCTTGTCACCTGACTGTGGATATATGGATATAATCTTTCCTTTTGTATGTGTTTTTCACTGCTTTATGGAACTTTCAAACTATAGTACTAGAAAAAGAAGAGAAAATATAGTCTATCCTTTGTCTTCTTGTCTCCTAAAGGACAGGAGATTAGAGCATTTGTCCATTGCTCCAGATTGAGGTTATTCTCAATGCCATTAACTCCTCTTTCAGGCTGCATATTTGCAAGGCCCAGGAGGACCAGAATTAAAGAATTTGTTTCGGGAAGAAAGTGAACCAAATCACTGCTTGAGGTAAGATGCCATATATACACAATGTGTGTCTCAACTCACATGAGTCGTCCTTCACAGAAGCATCAGAAACCAGTTGGGTCAAGGGGAGGTCAAGAACAGATGCTGTGCAAGTTTTTTATGCAGCAGTCAGTTCTAGAATTTCCCTGATAATATTCATCCAGCCAAGAGCCGATTTTGCCAAGCCTGCCTCCTTGCTCACTCACAGCAAACTGGGGTGGTGGTGGTATCACAAGCTTGGACACACTAATGAGTTTGAGGTTAGTGATCATCTTGATAACAGTTTTCAAGTTCTGAAACACTAGAAATCCCATGAGATGAGATCAAAGCAGCACTGGAGGCACCAGACTTAGAAATTTACAGATATTTTCTGTCTACCCTCTGAAGTATTCTTACTCCTATCTGTATGCCAATGGCCAGATGCTATAACATTCCCAACTCTGTACCAAGTGTCGAAAAAAAAAAGAGTGCAGCATAATTTAGAATCCTGGGTGTCTGAAGCCACCACCAGTTTTGATCCACACTGTATTTACCACTTTTAAGTACAAATTCTGGGGACTAAATGCTGCAGTGTCTTTAGGAGCTAGACAGGCCATCTGTGAGTTGAGGCCACGGCCAAACAAGCTCAGCTGTAGGCGGCAGTAGCAAGTCAACTCTGACCTAGTACTGCCATGTGGGACTAGAAGGCCCAGCGATAGTGGGTCAGTGGCTTTTTCATTTATATTATAAACATAAATCAGAATATTTATGGAAAATTTAAGATGTTTTAAAATGTTGCTAAAACTTTCCTAATTTTTAAGGTGTCAGCATAAAATTGTAAAATATTTTAAAGGTGCAAAACAAAACATAGGCAAAGGTCAGGTTCTTAACTGCTAAGATGAACATGTTCATTTCCCCTTTTTCAAGCGAGATGTAACTGAACTCCTTATTTTGACTTTTTTGCTTTTCTTTAAAGGAGAGAAGAGAAATATCAAAATTTTAACCTAATCCTTATATCAATGCATGTGCCTTCAATTAAAATCACTGAAATTTCAAAAATTTCTGGTCTGTGTCAGGACAACCAAAATATGTCAACTCTAATTTACTCCTCTGTAATGTCCTTGACACCCTTCAAAGACCCAATGTCTATAATTCTGTGAGCCATTAAGCCAAAAGAAAAAAGCTCTCTTTAAGTGCATATATCAAGACTAAGCAAACATTAACAAAGAAGTTTGCAAAATTATTTCATTTAATCTCAAGAAAATTCAGTTGATATATTTATATATATAATATATCTATTATATTATTGAGTTTAGATATATATTCTTCCCCCCTCGGGTGAGTATAAAAAGCTTTCATATGCCCAGTGTTCCCTTGGAACCTATGATATAGACAAATGCTATTTAAAATTGATAAGTATTTCACTATATTCTGACAACACAATGCTTTCATCTTTTTTTTTTTTTTTTCCCCCTTGGCAAGCACCTTTTTTGCTGGGCCTAAATTAATTCAGCCAGAGTTTGCATTTGTTTTTTTCTTTTCTACTTTATTTTTTTTAATGGAAGGATATTTGCTTTATAGAATCTTGTGGTTTTCTGTCACTCATCAACAAGGATCAGCCATAGGTACATCCATGTCCCTTCTCCCAAACTCCCTTCCATCTTCCTCCCCACCCCACCCTTCTAGAGTCTCACAGAGCCCATGTTTGAGTTCCCTGAGTCACATAGCAAATGCCCATTGGCTATCTATTTTACATATGGTATTATAAATTTCCATGTTACTCTCTCCATACATCTCACCCTCTCCCTTATCCCTTCCCCCGTGTCCTTAGGTCTGTATTCTACATCTGTTTCTCCATTGCTGTCCTAAAAAAAAAAAAATTCATGGGTACCATCTTTCTAGATTCCATATATATGTGTCAGTATATGATATTTATCTTCCCTGATAGCTCATCTGGTAAAAAATCCACCTGCTTTGCAGAAGCCGGTTTGATTCCTGGATTGGGAAGATCCGCTAGAGAAGGGATAGGCTAGGCTACCCACTGCAGTATTCTTGGGCTTCCCTTGTGGCTCAACTGATAAAGAATTCACCTGCAATGCAGGAGACCTGAATTTGATCCTTGGGTTGAGAAGATCCCCTGGAGAAAGGAAAGACTACCCATTCCAGTATTCTGGCCTGGAAAATTCCAGGGACTGTATAGTCCCTGGTGTTGCAAAGAGTCAGACACGACTGAGTGGCTTTCACTTTCATACAATATTTATATTTCACTTTCTGACTTACTTCACTCTGTAAAATAGGCTCTAGTTTTGTCCACCTCATTAGAACTGACTCAAATGTGTTCCTTTCTATTGATGAGTAGTATTCCATTGTATATATGTACCACAGCTTTGTTATCCATTCATTTGTAGATTAAAAAAAAAAAAAAACTTCTTTTCATTTAAAAACTTTTAGATTTCCTAAATTCATCTAACATTTATATATTTATCTATTTTTTTAATGTCATAGCACTAAACGTATTCTGGATTTTTTGTCTAATAATATTCAAAACAGTAACTATATAATGCACATTATCCATTAGATAATTATACCCACTAAATGTTTTTTTTTTTTTGTGAAACAATGTTAAAAGAATGTAATAAAGCAGGAAAATGTAAAGCAAAAATGACAACTACAACAGACTCTCGGCATTGGTGACACCAATAGATGGGTTATAATGTGCTTAACATACTATCTCAGGTTTGATTTTGAATCAAATTATCTAGAAATGTGTCCAGTATCATAAATGTAATTAGAAAATCTATTGAGTATAAACCACAATATATTTTTTCAGTAGACTTTGCTCTGCACAGTAACTCAATCATACAGGGAATTCAGAAAAATCAGTGTAGCTCTTTCTAAATCCCAAAATGCCTCTACAACATGATACATCTCTTCATGTGCCATTTACTCCTATCTTACTAAATCATGGATTCATATAACAAAACACAATTTCATGCTTTCTTTCCATCTTTGCTTTTATTAAAATACACAACTTCATATGTAAATTCTTAGTATCAATTTCCCTTTTTTGGGGGGGATGAGCCTGAGTACGACTTTATATCAGCAACCCACTACGGTATTCTTGTATGAAGAATCACATGGACAGGGGAGCCTGGCATGGTGCTCTCCATAGAGTTAGCACAGAATCACGGATTAGTTGAAGCAACTTAGCACAGCACAGCACAAATGTTTCCAATATGATTTTTACTATCCGGGTTCAATCCATTGGTTGGGAAGAACCCCTGGAACAGGAAATGGCAACCCACTCCAGTATTCTTGCCTGGAGAATACAATGGCCAGAGAAGCCTGGCAGGCTATAGTCCATGGGATCACCAGAGAGTTAGACATGAGTGAGCGACTAATACACACTCAAATACCTGCTAAGCTGTTATTCAGTGTTTACAGCTTGTTACTTTCAGAGTTAATGCCCAAATGGCTACCTGTATAGTCTGGTGGCTATTGCTAAACAATCATAGAAGATAGTACCTTCAAATGCACTTAAATATCATCTTTAATCTAATAAGAAAATAACTGGTTTCAAAGTAACAAAGTCATATTATCTCTAAATTTTTCCTCCTAAAAACTGAAAAAAAATTCAACTTTGGACAATTTGACCTCTATAATATTTCTTTCTTTACTTTCTTTCTGTATTTCCTTTCTTTTCTTTCTTCCTTCATGTCTTTCTTTTTTTCTTTCTCTCTCTCTCATTTCCAGTTTTATTGAGGATAATCAACAGATATACTTAATAATTAACATAATATATTTAAGGTGCACTGTGTGATGATTTGATGTACCTACACATGATGAAAGTTTTCCCCCTTCAAGTTAATTTGTTAATTGACACATCATCCATCAACTCACATATTTTAATCTTTTTTTTTTTTTGGTGAGTACATTTAAGTGCTACTGTATTGAAGTTCTGATTGTCATCATATTGGGCTCCCCAGATGGCTCAGTGGTTAAGAATCTACTTGCCAATGAAGGAGATGTGAGGAGACTAGAGTTTGATCCCTGGGCCAGGAAGGTTCCCTGGAGAAGGAAATGGCAACTCACTCCAGTATTCTTGCCTGGAGTATCCCATGGACAGAGGAATCTGGAAGACTGTGGTCCATGGGGTCACAAAAGAGTTGGACATGACAGAGTGATGGAGTACATACAATGATCATATTATCTCTTTAGACCTTACTCATCTTATAACTGAAAGTTTCTACCTTTTACTGACCTCTCCTGTTTCTTCCACACTCCAGGCCCCTGGAAACTGCTTTTCTACATTTCTATTTCTGTAAGTTTGACTCATTTTTTTTAAACCTTTCGCATGTAAGTGATACCATGAAGTATGTGTCTTTGTCTATCTGGCTTCTTTCACTTACTAACACCCTCCAGTTTCATCCATGTAGTCACAAATGCCAGCATTTCCTTCCTTTTTAGGGTTTTATAATATTCCATTATATATGATAAGTAATTTTCTTCATTCATCTGTCAGGTATGGAGACAACCTAAGTGTCTGTTGAAAGATGCATGCATAGCATTTTAAAAAAAAATTTGAGTCCTAACTGCAGGCCTGATTGCTCCCAAACTTGGACTCACCTAGAGAGCTTCAAAAAACACTAATGATTTGGGTTCATCCACTGAGATTGTGGCTTAATTGATTTGTGGAGTGTCCTAAGATTTGAAATGCTTCATAAGGTTCCCAGAGGATTGTAACTGTGCACACAAATTTGGAAACCAAGGCAAATGGTTCAGCCTCATTTTTAGCAGATATTTCCTGAGTACTGGCAATCTTGCTAATTGTCTGCATTTCAGTGCGTGTGTGCTCAATCGCTCAGTCGTGTCTGACTCCTTGCGGCCCCATGGACTGTAGTCTGCCAGCTCCTCCATCCATATAATTTTCCAGGTAAATATACTGGAGTGAGTTGCCCATTCCTATATCTCAGAGAAGATGCTAACTGCACAAAGAAGTTTCAAAGTGCCCAGTTCTCCTAAAGGATCATGGCTGAAAGGGCTTCAGAGAAGTAAGTACAAGAAATTTTGCAAAAGAAAAGTGAGAGGGGTATGCCATTCTGAGACACTAGTCCCAGTGAACTCCTGTCTGTTTCATTGAATTTGGAGCCATTAAGATTTCTTTCCTTCTGGATGAAGCCTTAGGCTTATCCACATTATTGTGAGAACAAAACACTAATTCCGATGGACCAACTGAGCACAGTGTTTTGAGAAAATGTAGATAATAGTTCTATAAAGAAATACAGTATTTATAAGAACATTTCATTTAATGGTTTTTAATTTAGATGGCTGTGTACAAGGAGGATAATAATTACATTGGTGCTTAATGTACTGGGAACCACATAACTGCAATTCTATATAAGAAACAAAGTGTTGAAAGAAACAGCTTCGTATGCAGTGTAAGGTAAATGAATATTTTATTGTGCACCCTGGGTGCCTGATAAAAATG
This sequence comes from Capricornis sumatraensis, assembly GCF_032405125.1. Lineage (NCBI taxonomy): Eukaryota > Metazoa > Chordata > Mammalia > Artiodactyla > Bovidae > Capricornis > Capricornis sumatraensis. The sequence goes on from NC_091080.1 coordinate 19,377,476, forward strand.
GAATTTTTTGGTTATCTTTAGTTCAATACCAAGGATAATGTAATAGGTACTTGTGGGTATCATGTCACAATTGTCTCTTTTTTTTTTCTACACAGCTTGAAACTCAGTAAGTAAGGACACAGCTGCTAACAAAGGAAGAATATGATATTTATTCATCATCCATTGCTCTTTCGTTCCCCCTCGAACCAGATAAATTATGAGGGGCACTTAACCAACTTCTATTTCAACTAATAATAAGGATGCTACAGTTCAGCACAAAAATGTGTTACATCCAAGGGAACACAGTTATTCACAATAGCTACTATTAGACCCAAACTCTAAACTTTAGGAGGCATATGTACATTTATTTACACATTTCACATTTGAGGAAATGCATCTTGAAAAGAATAATGTAGCTCTGTATTTGATACTGATTTTCTTACCAAGACATACTTCTGTACCTTTTCCAGAGGCCTACTTCTGAGAGCTATCATTCATTTGTAAATATAAACTTTTGTGCGTCTAGTTTACACTATGGAAGGAATTTACACAATTATACCCCACACATAAATTGCTAATATTCTCAATATTATTTATTTGAAATTGAAAACTATTTTCAATCATTGTGGCTTTGTGTGATCTGATAGACAGTCAGTGAATCTTTGTCATATGAATGAAAACCTAGAAGATATCAGAGAGCATCTAATTCATTTCTTTCAATTTTTAAATAAATATATCAAACATAATTCAACATATATGTATTGGACTCCAATGTTAAATGCAGATGTGTTGGGATGGCCAAAAAGTTCTTTTGAGTTTTCCCATATTTTGTTACAAAAGGAGCAAAGGAATTTTTTGGCCCACACAATAGAGGCCGAGGTTCAGAGAACCAAGATGACCCAGTCAAGGGCCAAACTAGAACAAATGATACTTGGTGTCCAGTTCTACACCTGTCACTACCACTGCCTGCACTTGCTACTAGATCAATTTCCCTACATTACTTTGTTTAGTATTTGGCTGATTGTTGTGAATGTATGGCAAAAGCCACTACAATATTGTAAAGTAATTTGCCTCCAATTAAAATAAATAAATAAATTTACAAAAAAATTCAAATACATTGTTAAACTGAAAGAATTTAAAAGTAAATTTAGCTGCTGCTTCTTTTTTTTTTTTTTTTTGCCACATCATGCAACTTATGGGATCTGAGTTCCCTGACCAGGGATTGAACTCTGTTCACAGCAGTGAAAGTGCCGAGTCTTAACCACTGAACAACTAGGAAATTCCATAAAGTAAATTTAAAGTGGCTATTCAATTCATTTATGTTGTTTGTAGATTTCTACCATTTATAACAATAGTACATACTAGGTACGGTTGACAGGGAGGAACCTAGCAAAAGCTATCTTTTAAAATATTTTTCTATGCCTTCTCACTGTCTCTGCTGGCCCAAGAAACATCTATTTACCAAGCATTTGCTTTTCTGTCTCCATGCCAATGTCCTGCCTCCCATTTGAAGACTCAAAATCTATCCCCAGTGTTTTCTTCAGTTTTTAGCCGAAAATGGTGCTTAACATGAATATTTTAGTCATTTTGATGAATCATTTAGTTTTTCTGGACCTCTTCCATGTATATATGTAATTAAACTTTCTTTGATTTGGTTTAGTTAATCTGTCTTAGGCCAGCTTAATTCTTAGTCTAGCCAGAAGAATCTAGAAAAGAAAAGGAAAATATCTTCCTCCCTGACACTTAGTAGTAGAGTTGTAATATGGTCTTTCCAGGATCCACTCTGCTCTCCCATCCTTCCTCACAATAACTCAATTTGGTTCGGATTCCCTCACTTCCTCACACAAGTGTTGAACCACCTCACCTCCTTGAAAGTGTCTAGCTGGTCTAAGGTAGCCTGATCCCAGTGAGTATATCAGGAGGCCAATAAAATGCTAAAGGGTTTTTAGAAGAGTTCTTGGATAATTAAGAAGAGATTATGTACACATTTCATTTTTCTTTTACTCTTTGACATGCAAAGAATTGAGAACGGTAACTATTTCAGCTATTTCACTACCAGCCTGAGATATGCAGGGCTATTAAATCGCAGAGCATCTCAGAAGAATGGGTGTCTGGTTTAAATCAGATGTGAAGCCTGATCTACATTTCAAATTTTTGAATCATATGATGAAACAAATTCAAGACATTTGAATTAGATTTTTGCTGGCAAAGTAACTGATAGGAACTTGTAAGATAAAATATGGTGATAGAGATGGAAAGAATCAGGGGGAAAACAACTCATTCAAGGGTATCAGGAAGTGCAAAAAGTCCCTGATGATATTCAGTTATCACAAAAGATGGTATTATCAATGCAATATTAAAAGAAGCCAGTGGGTTTCGAGAGAGCCATAGAGAACAAAGTTACATGGCTTAGAAAGGACTAGATTTGTTCAGTCACTCAGTCGTGTCTGACTCTTTGTGACCCCATGGACTGAAACACACCAGGTTTCCCTGTCCATTACCATCTCCCAGAGCTTGCTCAAACTCATGTCCATTTAGTCGGTGATGCCATCCAACCATCTCATCCTCTGTTGTCCCCTTCTCCTCCCGCCCTCAATCTTTCCCAGCATCAGAGTCTTTTCCAACGAGTCAACTCTTCACATCAGGTGGCCAAAGTACTGGAGTTTCAGCTTCATCAGTCCTTCCAATGAATATTCAGAACTTATTTCCTTTAAAATGGACTAGTTTGATCTCCTTGCAGTCCAAGGGACTCTCAAGAGTCTTCTCCAACACCACAGTTCAAAAGCATCAATTCTTTAGCACTCAGCCTTCTTTATTGTCCAGCTCTCACATCCATACATGACTACTGGAAAAATGATAGCTTTGACTATATGGACCTTGGTCGCTGAAGTAATATCTCTGCCTTTTAACATGCGGTCTAGGTTTTTCATAACTTTTCTACAAAAGAGCAAGTGTCTTTTAATTTCATGGCTGCAGTAACCATCTGTGGTAATTTTGGAGCCCAAGAAAATAAAGTCTGTCACTGTTTCCACTGTCTCCCCATCTATTTGCCATGAAGTGATGGGACTGGATGCCATGATCTTAGTTTTTTGGTTTTTGGTTTTTTTTTTAAATCGTTTTTTTAATGCTGACTTTTAAGCCAGTACAAGGTACTAAAAGCAATTATCAAGAGTTGGGATTTTATTCTATGTTTAATGGGAAAACATTGACAATTCCAACTAAACAGTAAATTAATATCAAATGTGTTTTTAAAATTTCATTCTGGTACCTCTGTGAAGAATTCTTAATAAAGTAAGCCTTGATTACAACAGCATGTAATTGATATTTTTTGATAAATAACTGAGATAACATAATTCTAAGGCAAAATTGACTAGTAAGTGAAGGGAGTCACTTTATACCACTATAAGTATGCTCCACAATATAGGTATAAAAATCATAAATATGTTCTGAATGTTATGACATCAAAATATACAGATTAAAATATGATCAAAATTATGAAGAGGCATTTACAGAATCTCAGTTCCTGCAAGATCAGATAGACAAGACATAAGCTTAGAGATTACTTCAACAATATTACTAATTTTTTTAAGTGATAATATTAGAGAAACCACTAACCAAAACCACCCTCCCTCGCCAGGCAGTACAGTAATTACTTGCATGAGTCATCTTACAACAAGAGGTCCTGGTAAGGAACGTGGAACTAACAAGCTCTCACCAACTGGAACAAGTAAGAAAAGGCCAAAAGGAGAGAGGCAATGCCAGTCTGTATGTCCTAGTTCAGTTCAGTTCAGTTCAGTCGCTCAGTCGTGTCTGACTCTTTGCGACCCCAGCATGCCAGGCCTCCCTGTCCATCACCAACTCCTGGAGTTCACTCAGATTCACGTCCATCGAGTCCGTGATGCCATCCAGCCATCTCAGCCTCGGTCGTCCCTTCTCCTCCTGCCCCCAATCCCTCCCAGCATCAGAGTCTTTTCCAATGAGTCAACTCTTCGCATGAAGTGGCCAAAGTACTGGAGCTTCAGCTTTAGCATCATTCCTTCCAAAGAAATCCCAGGGCTCATCTCCTTCAGAATGGACTGGTTGGATCTCCTTGCAGTCCAAGGGACTCTCAGGAGTCTTCTCCAACACCACAGTTCAAAAGCATCAATTCTTCGGCACTCAGCCTTCTTCACAGTCCAGCTCTCACATCCATACATGACCACAGGAAAAACCATAGCCTTGACTAGATGGACCTTAGTCGGCAAAGTAATATCTCTGCTTTTGAATATGCTATCTAGGTTGGTGTTAACTTTTCTTCCAAGGAGTAAGCGTCTTTTAGTAACCTCCCAGAATCCTTCTCGCTGGAATCCATTTTGGCTGAGTGACATGCAGCCACTAGACCCAGAGTCAGAACGACAGGCCAGAGACAGCAGGGAGCTGACCCTATTACCTGAGACTGCGAGCTACATGGCAAAGCAGTTCGCCTGCATTCTCTTCCACTGCTGCTCTTCGCCTGGGCTCCCCTTCCCAACAAAGTCTCTTGCTTTGTCAGTGCATGCTTCTCCTCAGACAGTTCATTTCCAAGTGTTAGAAAAGAGCCCATTCTCCAGCTGTAGAAGCTACCCCCCTTCCTGTAACAATAATACAGATTTGTTTTTTCTTACGTAAAGGAAGTCTAGAAGGTATCGGGTTAATCTTAGTCTGGTAACTCAGTTATGACTTTAAGGAACCCAGTTTTTCTTTCTCCTGTATTTTCTGTTTTCTGTCTCTCTTCTTAATGGTCACAATTTGGCAGCTGTGCTTTTAGTCATATTTCAGTTCTAGAAGAAGAGAATGGCAAAGAATTAAGGTTACTACATCTGTAGTTGCCAAGGTGTGTATGCACGCTCAGTCGTGTCTGACTCTTTGCAGTCTCACGGACAGCAGTCTTCCAAGCTTCTCTTTCCACGGAATTTTCCAGGCAAGAATACTGGAGCAGGTTGCCATTACCTTCTCCAAGGAATTCTCCCAACCCAGGAATTGAACCTGCATCTCTTGTGTCTCCTACATTGACAGGTGCGTTCTTTACCAGCTGAGCCACCAGGAAATAATTTTCAAACATAAACGTTTTATCACACACCTCTTAGCAAATGAGAGGGTCACCTCTGGCTGCAAGGAAGCCTGGGAAATTGATGATCTAGCTTTCCAAGGCATACTGTCTACCTCATGTATGAATTTACAGTAGGGTATTTATCATTTTACTCAATCTAAAAATTTCTGAGTATCTATAGAACACTAACAATAATTATCCATATACCAGACCTTTGCTTTCCACAGTGAAATATGTTTTTAAAATGAAACAAACAAAACGCACAGTTAAAAATATATAAAACCTAAATTCCAGAGTAACATGATTTAAAAAAGAAATCTAAACTATCATAGCATGGAGCTTTGCCTATCTTCTCTAAGATTTAATGTATTTATATAATCTGAAAAGTTTGAAGACAACTGCCATTTTAAAGTTGCAGGTAGTCATTCCTCCAATTGAGACTTACATTTACTTTTGTGAAAGCAGTTTGAGAGAGTTATCCAGTTACACAGATGGAGAGAATGGAAAGGATCTTTCCATTGTTCGTGGACAAAACACCACTAAGTGACCGTTTTCTTAAACTCCAGTGTTAAGTGTTCTGGTTTGATAACATAAATTGCTTCGAGAGGCCAAGTGATCACAGCAGTAAATGGCTTCAAGTCCAGGTCCCTGAAAATAATCTGATACCTGTTCATTAGAACCTGTACAATAAGAACCTAAAAAAACTTCTTTATTATACAGAGGCATAGTTCTGGGAGTTCAGGCAAATTTGATTTGAGAATTTAAAAGAAGGGGGAAAAGATTGCTTACACATAGGCAGGTGAGGCCTATTTGTTGTTGTTCAAGCTGTATTTCATTCTCAAGTACACAGATACTAGAAAATGTGTCATTTTAAAGACAGGACATTTATCTGTCTGGTACATGGATGGAATTCCAGGGCTTGAAACAGTGCTGAGCCCATTACTTAGTGTGAGTATAGTCTGTTAAGTTAATAAATGAATAGATGAACAAGTTCATAAAAAATGAAATAGAAAAGACTATGCCCAAGATTAATGGGGTACAGCCAAAGCTACAATGAATGGGAAAATCCATAAATTTAAAAGCTATAATTATTTTTAATTGAAAATCAATGAACTAAGCATTCTGCTTAAATATTAGAACATGATGTGATCTTAAATAAAAAGTTAAGGTATAAAAATTTTCATAGAAAGGTATCTATATGATACAAAAAATAAGATTTATTCATAAAAATGAACATATGAATAAAATATCATTAAATATAGCGGACCTTAATCATTCATAGAGATCCTATTTCATGTTTTATCACTCCTGATGAAAGTTTACAAACATTTATATAAACTTTATGATTAAATATATGATTTTTTTTTTAATTTAGCATATGAACATGTATTATAGAAATAGAATTTTAGAGATAATTTAAGCCAAATCTCTCATTTGCAAGAAATAAAGATTGTGAAAGTATAAGTATCTTGTTCAAAGTCACATACTATCTAGAGAAAGAGCTGAGATATTGAATTCAGCAAATGTTCTGTAAGTCTTTGTACACCAGACACCCATGTGGAACAGTGGTAAAGAACCCACTGCCAATGCAGGAGACACAGGAGACTTGGATTCCATTCCTGATTGGGAGGATCTAGAGGAGGAAATGGCAACCCACTTCAGTATTCTTGCCTAGAAAAATGCCATGGACAGAGGAGTCTGGTGAGTTACAGCCCATAGGGTCACAAAGAGTCAGACATGACTGAGCTTGCATAGTGCACACATGCTTGAACATAGGAGAAGTCGGGGAGCCATAGAAGACCAGGCAAAGGGCCCTTCAGTTCAGTTCAGTCCAGTTCAGTCGCTCAGTCGTGTCCGACTCTTTGCGACCCATGAATCGCAGCACGCCAGGCCTCCCTGTCCATCACCAACTCCCGGAGTTTACTAAAACTCATGTCCATCGAGTCAGTGATGCCATCCAGCCATCTCATCCTCGGTCGTCCCCTTCTCCTCCTGCCCCCAATCCCTCCCAGCATCAGAGTCTTTTCCAATGAGTCAACTCTTCCCATGAGGTGGCCAAAGTACTGGAGTTTCAGCTTTAGCATCATTCCTTCCAAAGAAATCCCAGGGTTGATCTCCTTCAGAATGGACTGGTTGGATCTCCGTGCAGTCCAAGGGACTCTCAGGAGTCTTCTCCAACACCACAGTTCAAAAGCATCAATTCTTTTTTGGCGCTCAGCCTTCTTCACAGTCCAACTCTCACATCCATACATGACCACTGGAAAAACCATAGCCTTGACTAGACGGACCTTTGTTGGCAAAGTAATGTCCCTACTTTTTAATATGGTACCTAGGTTGGTCATAACTTTCCTTCCAAGGAGCAAGTGTCTTTTAATTTCATGGCTGCAATCACCATCTGCAGTGATTTGGGAGCCCAAAAAAATAAAGTCTGACACTATTTCCACTGTTTCCCCATCTATTTCCATAAATGATGGGACCAGATGCCATGATCTTCATTTTCTGAATGTTGAGCTTTAAGCCAACTTTCTCACTCTCCTCTTTCAGTTTCATGAAGAGGCTTTTTAGTTCCTCTTCACTTTCTGCCATAAGGGTGGTGCCACCTGCATATCTGAGGTGACTGATATTTCTCCTGGCAGTCTTGATTCCAGCTTGTGTTTCTTCCAGCCCAGTGTTTCTCATGATGTACTCTGCATATAAGTTAAATATGCAGGATGACAATATACAGCCTTGACGTACTCCTTTTCCTATTTGGAACCAGTCTGTTGTGTGTGTGTGTGTTTGTCACTGTCATGTCTGACTCTTTGCGACCACATGGACTATAGCCTACCAGGCTCCTCCCTCCCCAGGTCAAAAACACACAAATGTAGGTTAAGTCTTTCAAGCTGATACCAAGCATATATCATAATTTGGTCTATCTTCTTAACATCAACAACTCTTTCCACGAATCAGCTACTCTGAACAAAATCTCTAACCAACAGCCTCTTTCCCATTATCAATGATGCATGGTAGCAATCAGTTGCTTTCCATAACATTTCTGCATGGCACACCACCCCTGTATTCCTTGGCTTACAAAAATAAGCATTTATTTCTTGCTTACATATGTGTGTGTATAGACTGGGGTTTGGTCAGCCTTGGCTAAAACGGACAGGATTTGGTTTAGTCTGCAGGGTGAACCCAGCCTGCTCCATGTCTCTCATGTTTTGGAGACCACCAGCTCTCTGGGAAACACGACCTTATGAAAAAAGACTGTGGCTGGAGAAACCGAGGTCAACAACACAGCTCTTCTGTGCTCTGTTCTATGATGGTCAGTAAGGGGTGGCCTCACAAGAGGACAGAGAAGAGGCTTAGGAAAATGATAGTTTGTTATTTCACTCAGGCCAGAATACTGGAGTTGTTTGCCATTTCCTTCTCCAAGAGATCTTCCTGACAGAGGGATTGAACCTGAGTCTCCCACATTGCGAGCAGATTCTTTACCATCTCAGCAGGGAGCCCCCTTATTATACCACAGGTTCTAGAAAGAAAGAACACACAGCAAGCCACACAGGGCCTCATGGGGGAGCTGGAGGAGGCTCGGAAAGCAGGAAGAAGGGGGAAACCGTGGCTAAGGCAGGGTAAACAGTGTAGAACTGCCTAATCTGAATATTCTGAAGGGCCCAAAACTATAAGAGTGGTCCCTTTGTGGAGTTAAGGGAGAGGAATTTTGCCTCCAAAGTGCCTGGGCCAGAGAGAGAAGGCAGGGGAACTCTGAGCTTGTTCCTTAGCATATCAAAGGAGGTTCCAGGATTGAAGCCTTTCCTCTCTCTAAGAACTGGCTTGTCCATGGAAGGGCAGTCTCTCCCTAGCCAGAAGGAAATTTAAGATGCTAACATATCATAATATTCAGAAATATTTTTTAACTATAATTAATCATGTCTGTGTGTTCAGTTGTGTTCAACTCTTTGCAACCTCAAGGACTATAATCCACCAGGCTCCTCTGTCCATGGAATTTTCCAGGCAAGAATACTGGAGTAGGGTGCTGTTTCCTTCTCCAAAGTATAAACAATACACAGGCCTATTTTAGAACTCTGCTTGATATGTATCTATCACTGTCTCATTGGCCAAAGCAAGTAACTTGTCTGTGTCCACATGTGATGGTAGAAGCACAGTCTATATGACTTCAACAGGGTAATGAGGTCAACTGCACATCTCAACCTGAAATTCTCAGGCAATTTCCTAAACCGTAACTAAGACACAGTGATGTGATTGTGTCGCAGAAAAGTGTAGAAAGGTGAAAGTTTTCTAATCACCAAATAACCTGATTTAAATAGGTTTATTAGCTTAGCATACTTTGAATATGCAGTCATCTCTTCTCTTTTTATCAACTTTTTCAATCTTCTCACTTCTCTATGACGTTCTTTGAGTCTATCACAATATCTACCCAAGCATAAGGGCTACATAGAAAAACAACTGTGGAAACACAGTCAGGACCAACATTTGATGCCCTTAAATCGTTCACATTGAGGAGACACTGGGCATATCTCTCCCTGGCAGCAGTCTCCAAGGAGCATGTACTCTTTGTGACACCTGGAACACTTTTCAGTTTGTATAAAAGTGACTTTGGCATTCTAGCAGTTGTATTTGGATTGGAACTGAAGAATTGTCCTTCAAGTTATTTTGTTAAAAAAGTATTTCAGTGAGCTTTGGGGGCATAAATATATTTTTTGTCTTATACAAACACTGACTCAAAAACACTGTGCTAAGAGATAAATATGTTCTAGGAACCTGGGACAATAAAAACTAAGGGACATTCCTCTACAAAAATATTAACCAAGTAAATATTCTGGAAGATTGGCTAAACATGTCAATGACCAGAATTGAAATATTTTGTCTATTAATTTTATGTTGATATTAAACATAAAATGAATCATAATGTTGTGTGTGTGCCATGCTCAGTCACTGCAGTCGTGTTCTTTGCAAACTTATGGACTGTAACTGCCAGGCTCCTCTGCCCATGGGATTTTCCAGGCAAGAATACTAGAGCATGTTGCCATGCCCTACTCGAGGGAATCTTCCCAATCCAGGCATCAAACCCATGTCTCCTGCATCTCCTACATTCTTTCAGTTCAGTTCAGTTCAGTCGCTTAGTCGTGTCCGACTCTTTGTGATCCCATGGACTGCAGCACACCAGGCCTCCTTGTCCATCAACAACTCCCAGAGTTTACTCAAACTCATGTCCATTGAGTCAGTGATGCCATCCAACCATCTCATCCTCTGTCGTCCCCTTCTCCTCCCACCTTTAATCTTTCCCAGCATCAGGGACTTTTCCAATGAGTCAACTCTTTGCATTAGGTGGCCAAAGTATTGGAGTTTCAGCTTCAACATCAGTCCTTCCAATGAACATTTGGGACTGATTTCCTTTAGGATGGACTGCTTGGATCTCCTTGCAGTCCAAGGGACTCTCAAGAGTCTTCTCCAACACCACAGTTCAAAAGCATCAATTCTTCGGCACTCAGCTTTCTTTATAGTCCAATTCTCACATCCATACATGACTACTGAAAAAACCATAGCCTTAACTAGACGGACCTTAGTCGGCAAAGTAACGTCTCTGCTTTTTAATATGCTGTTTAGGTTGGTCATAACTTTTCTTCCAAGGAGTAAGCGTCTTTTTATTTCACGGCTGCAGTCACCATCTGCAGTGATTTTGGAGCCCAAAAAGATAAAGTCTGTCACTGTTTCCACTGTCTCCCCATCTATTTGCCATGAAGTGATGGGACCATATGCCATGATCTTTGTTTTCTGAATGTTGAGCTTTAAGCCTGTATTCTTTACATATTCTTTACTGCTGAGCCACCAGGGAAGCCCCTAATATGAAAAGAAAAACACTGTTATGATATCACTGACTGAGTTGGGGATGTTAAAAGGTGAAAAAATACATCCTAAAATCAATGCCCCAAAGTATTGCTGGATTACAGAATACAAAGATAGTGATTGGAACATATAATGTCATTGATTTGCTTGCATTATGTTCAGTATTGCAAACCAAATACACAAACTAAAACCTGGACTTTAAAACCAAGAGAGATAAAAAAACCACTGGACAGTTCTAAGTGGGAAATTGTCCTGGATAAAATTTTCATTTCAGAAAATGTAATTTTGTTTACAGTACAAAAATAATAATAAGAAGAAAAGAACAGGGATTCAGGCAAGAGCATGGGGCCATAGCTGAAGGGTTAGTTTCCAGTTAAAAAGCTGAAGGAGTAATCCAGGTGAGAAATGATGGTGGCCTGAAGGAAGAGCATGTTGTGGATTTGGAAAAGAGTTAACAGACTTCAAGATCACACGGGAGGTAAAGTTAAGGCAGGGGCCAGAACTTTCCTTCATTCAACCATTACTGAGGACACTTAGAAAATAAATTTACAATAAAACAAAACACATACTTCTGTTCTGTGAGGAGCTCTTGGTCTGGAGAACCAAACCTAACCTGCATGACTCTTCAGTCAGCCAGTGTTGGACTTCCCTCGTGGCTCAGATGGTAAAGAATCTGCCTGCAATGCAAGAGATCTGGGTTCAATCCCTTGGTTGAGAAGTTCCCCTAGAGAAGAGAATGGCTACCCACTCCAGTATTCCTGCCTGGGAAATCCCTGGGACAGAGGAGCCTGGTGGGCTACAGTCCATGGGCTCACAAAGAGTTGGACATAACTGAAGCAAAGAGTTGGATATGATTGAGTGACTAACACTTTCACTTTTTCCAATGTGAGGTTTTAGCTCCCTGTTTTTGAGAGAAAAGAGTTTGGGATCTTGACACCTTGCAGGGTAAAAAGGAAGGCCTCAGAATCTCTATCACTTTCTCTAAAGTGCTCCTTCCTGGAGCTGCCACTGCCCTCTGACCTTCATACGGGAAATGAATGGAGTGAAAGGTACATTGTCTTCTTTTTGGTGGCCCTTCCCCCGGTGGTAGGCGGAACAAGGTGACTAGGAAGATGCAACACAGCCTCCTCCAGTTCTGGCTTTGGGATCAGCATAGCATTTAAAAGTCTCCATTTGCTCTCTTTATTTTGCATTCTTACCATCAGTGTTCTTGCTATATTAATAACAGAAATAAATGATAGCTTAATTCTAAACAATGATCCAAGGCTGTGGAAATTCTGACACAAAATTACATCTCTTATGTGATTAAAATCCTCATCTGATTGCATCAGGCTTCTTTATATTTTCCCCCAGATGGGGTGGGAGAAGGTGGAGTTCAGTTAGTCTGTTATACAGTCTTGCTGTCTGAGATGCAAAGAATGCAATGATTTGTTATTATTCCCTACTGCTTCCTCCTGAGGTGTCTAAAGTTAAATGGGGAAGAGGAGCAGCTGTAGGAAAAGCAGTGGCAATCCCTCTTGTAGACAAATCTAAACATCCCCCCAATAAAAACCCCATTATCCACATGTTCTATAAAATCTTCACTCATCCACCTGCTCCAAAGCAGCTGAATTGGCAGTTTCAGGCCTCCAAAGCTTAAAGGTGAAGGGGAAAAGTTATGAAGAGGATAGAAAGAGAGTCATAAGAGAATAAAGCCCAGAATCTCATACGGTGAGTCTCTCTGCATCTGTTTGTGTATCTAGAGGCAGAAAATAACCTGTGACTAATCTAATTTGATTCATCAGGGGTTCACTAAACACTTAGTAAACCTAGCACTTAGCACTCTCATTTCCACTGAGACCCAGAGGATTGTGGACTACTCAGGATTAAAACTACACCCACCAGGCCCAACATCCAGAGGATTAGAGCAGTGCCCACAAGTTATTCACACAGAAAACAATTTCATGGCTTTTAAGTTGATGATGTTATCCACCATCAAAACATTCTGCCTGATCCAACACGTGTCACTCAGGATCAGTGGAGGGGCAGAAGGATGTAGCATAAATTCTGGTCTATCACTTGCCAAACAGCATAAGGAATTACTTTTCAAAATAAGAGAATAAAAGAAATAAATACACATTTGCATTGTACCAGGCACTGTTCTAAGCACTTCATGTGTATTATGTCATACAATTCTCACAAAGTCCCTGTGAGGTAGGTACAATTTTGGAGAAATTAAGCTAAAGGTCAAATAATTCCTTCAGGTCGTACAATTTGCAATCACAGTGTAAACTGATACAGCCTCCACACCACAAAACTGTTCGAGAGAAATCTTTGAAAGATATCCTGAAGTTGTTCATGTTTATGTTTGCCTGACATCAACCTTGGTTTTTAGTTCATGTCAAGCCTCCTGTATGTAAAGCCCTGTAGAACAGAGATCATTAAGATTGCTTGAATTAATTCATCTATTCATTCATCAGATCTTAGGCAATATTCTTACTGCATGATCTATACTTTCCTAGGGCTTGAAATAAAGCAGGGAGCACTAGAATTTCCTTTATATGGTGGCAACATGCTAGTGGAGTGTTGGAAAAATCAATGCAAAAAAAACCCACCATATAATATTAGTTGTAGTTTAGAAACAAATGTTAAACAGGATTCTTTAGAATAGGGGTGGGAGGGTGAGGAGCTGATTTAGCCCAGGTAATAAGTGCAGGCCTCTTTGTAGAGGTAACATCTGCAGTAACCTTGTCATGAATTATGCACGTTTCTGGGGGATGAGTATTTTAGGTCAAGAAGGAATAACTATTGGCTGCAGAGTGAGAATAGGGTTGATAAGTTCAAGGAACAGCAAGGGAGCAGTGTAGCTGGAGAAAAGTGAAGAAAGCCCTGAGGAGTAAGAGAGGTTATGGCACTCATGGCTTTATCACCCTGAGTACTCTAGGCATGGGAAGGTTATTGCCTTTTATGCTAGGTTTTAGAAAAAACTATTGGAAAGATTTGAGTTTTCCTGGTGGCTCAGATGGTGAAGAATTTACTTGCAATTCAGGAGACCTGAGTTCAGTCCCTGGGTTGGGAAGATCTCCTGGAGAAGGGAATGACTACCCACTCCAGTATACTGGCCTAGATAACCCCATGGACATAGAAGCCTGGTGGGCTACAGTCCATGGGGTTGCAAAGAGTCGGACATGGCTGAGTGACTAACATCCTTCACCACTGGAGAGATCTAAGTAATGAAAGGATTTGGTTCATGTTTAATAAGATAATTACAATTGCTCTGTAATAAATTGTAGCAAATGTCACTGAAGCAAAGAACATAATAAAGAGGCTACTGGAAAACTCTAAGCCCTTGATGGTGGTGGCTTGGTCTAGAGCAGCAGAGATGACTGTTAAGAGAAGAGCTGAAATTTAGAATAGATTATAAGTGTAAAGCTGCCAGAATTTGGAGTATAAGAAAAGAAGAAGTTGATAATAACTCCAACGTTCTTGTACTGAGCAACTAGGCCATTTAAGGAGCTCTTATTTGAAGTAAGAGACTCTGGGCAACACAGGTTTGTTCATGTGCAGGTCTGTGCATGCATCGATGCATGTGCATATGTGGGGGATGTGTTTGGGGGAATCAAGGGCTCTGGTTTAGAACATATTCTGAGACCTATTTTGGCTCCCCAGAATGGAAGCCCCACAGGATGCAAGGACTCCGTCCTACTCATTGTGATATCACATAAAGCAGTGCCTGTCGATTATTAGCAGTTGAAAAAAAAAGTTTGCTGCATGAGAGAATACATAAATAAATGTATGAATGAAAATTGAGATATTGCAAACAACTGAGTCTAAACATTTGAAATTCAGAGGAGTTATTTGCATAGAGTTGCTATAAAACCACAGGACTAAATAAGACCCTGTTAAGAGTTCATGTAGTCAGAGGAAAAAAGAAAGAAATTTCTCCAAAGACTGCTTCATATGGCATCCAATCCAATATTTTCATAGAAATAAGAGGAATAGACAGCAAAGAAAATTAAGAATGTTCATTAACTAAAGTAAATGGAGAATAGTAGAGTGGTGTTTCTCAGAAGCCAGATGAACACAGGATTTCAACTGAGAATGGACTTTTTCTACTTGAAAATGTGAGAGCTGTTCTATTTTTAAAAATTCTTTTCTAAATATAACTAGGAAAACATTATTAATATCTTTTATGGTAGCTTAAAAATCTTGTGTTGAAGTTGCATGTAGATTTTTTTTTTTTTTCTTAAAGTACATCTACCTAACTCACTTGTATGTTTCTGAAAGACACATTGGCTAGAAAATTATGTGATATATCTCTATTCCCTCTGTCAAGAGCATTTCATTAATTTATCTGATTATCTGGGGTAGGGAGGCCCTATGCATTTTTGACAAGCTGTGACGTGTGAAAATGAAAGGAGGAACCATTATTCCCTTTGCCAGGACACCAGACTTATTTTTTTTTTTTTTTTCCCCAATGAGGAAAAATGAGCTTATTCACAAACAGGCAGCCAGAGGAACTGCAACTTGGATATATAAACTATGGAGGACCATAGACAAACCCACAGAACAAGGAAAGGGAACTTGCTTTTATACAAAAAGTGGAAGTTTAGACGAGACCGTAATAATCAAAGAGTCCATTGGAGGAGCCAGGAGGCCAAGTATGGAGGATTTTCATTGGTTGGATGGCTGCAGTCTTTGATTGGCTCGACTGTCCTCCAATGAAGATAAATTGGACAGCAGCCATTCTTCCTGATTTTCTCAGATAAAACTGGATGTGTGGTCACCTGTACCTCTCAGACAGTACAAAGAATTAAGATCCCAAAAGAGCAGTGAAGAGGTACCTTTTCGTGAGGCAGAAATAAATGTCCCAGTGAGCAGGCACCATTCAGGGGGAAGGAAATCAGGTTGAGGAAAGGAGCGGGAGGTCCCAGGCTCTGAAGGAGCAGTATGGTGTGATCTCATATCCAGAGGGAGAAATGGAGGTGCCAACCGAAAGAGCAACAGATGAGCACTCTCAAATGCTAATATGCGTGAAAGTAAACAACCTTGGGTGAATGAAAACAGTGACCTTTTCACAGTTCTGCCATAGCTGGCTTCTTTCTCTGATTATCTTTTATTTATCTTTTACCTCCCAAGAAATTTACATCCAAGAAATGTTCCAAACTGGTTTGCTTTTCAGAACACTGGACAGGGGGTCCAAATATTTATTTTCTCAGCTCCAGTTCAGTTCTGGGATAAATTACATACGGGATCTTAAGCAAATCACTTGCTGTCTCAAATTTTCAAGTCCTTCTTGTGCAAACCTCAAAGTCAATAAGAGTGAGCTCTCTTGTCGGATCATGGTAAGGATCTGGTGACATTATTTGTGGAAACTTCATTATTTATAAAGCCCCTTAAAATTGGGAGCTTTAATATATTCTAAAATGAATGACTTATTTTGATGTTTCCTAGGCAAAAGACTTCCCAGGTGGTGCATTGGTAAAGAATCTGTCTGCCAATGCAGGAAGCACAAGAGATGCAGATTTGATCCTTGGGTTGGAAAGATCCCCTGGAGAAGGAAATGGCAGCCTACTCTAGTTTTCTTGCCTAGAAAATCCCATGGATAGAGAAGCCTGACAGGCTACGGTCCATGGGGTTGCAAAAGAATTGGACACGACTGAGCACACACGTGGGCACGTAGACAAAAGCCTAACAGCAACACTTGAGAATGAGTTGTCTATGCTCCAGCTCTTCACATTCCCAGCAATTCTTTAGAGGAATCACAGGACAAATCCCTCTGTGCCTATGAATGGCCCATGCCATGTAAATTTTCAGAAGTTAGCCTTTGAGTTTCCACTTTAAGGCAGAATCCTCCTCTGTTTATGAATTTTGGATTTAGAAAGATAAGCATGTTTTGTCATAATGCCTGTCCTAGTGGTACGTTAGCACTGTTACTCCTGCCTGGAATATTCTTCCCTTCTTTCTGTTAATAGCTAGTCAACTCTTATTTATGTACAAAGTCTTAGAGAAAATAATTACCTTTTACCTTGTTAAGACCTACATTTGGGACAAGGGCAATGATATAGTGATATTTGGGGGTGGATATGGTGTGTATCTCAAAGTTGCTCGTCTTTCCCAATCCCCATGTAGTTTTAGCAGGATGTAGAAGAAAGAATGCTAGCCAATTGTATAGCACCTGGGTGCATTTTATCCTTGCTATGTGACTGATTTTTTGATCAGGAGTCAGAACAGCTGGCTACTCATTTTTACTCCATAATTTGCTAACTATGTGGTTATGGACAAACCACTCAGCCACCTCCTTAATAACATGGAAATGATGCCTTTGTATTCCTTAGCATATAACAGATATAAGAATCTCTGTTCTTATGTTTGTGCTCAGTCACTTCAGTCATTTTTGACTCTTTGTGACCCCATGGATTGTAACCCATCAGGCTCCTCTGTCCATGGGATTCTCCAGGCAAGAATACTGGAGAGGGTTGTCATTGCCTTCTCCAGGGGATCTTCTCTGCCCAGGGATTGAACCTGCCTCTCTTGCTTTGCAGGCAAATTCTTTAACATTGGGCCACTGGGGAAGCCCGTAAGAATCTCTGCTTACCTCTAAATGGGTTAAATCATAATCAGTTGAAATGAAGCATAGATTATTTCTGAGTTGTAACTTTTATAATGTGCTGTATACATTAGAAGTGAGTCTTTTATTTCATCTTTCAGTAAACTTTAGAAATAGAGCAGCATATGACTTGCTGAGGAAAAGCAATTAGAATACGTTTCGTTAACTCTTATAAAAAAAAACTTGGCACATGTCTATTAGAAAACCCACTTTCCACAAAGTACTTCTTTCGCAAAAGGCCAACAGAGAGAGACTGACTAACAGATGTGTGAATTTTTACAACTAGAATGGTGGCAGCAGGGCCAGGCTACACATTTCACTCAGAGACCCACAGGCAGGAGAGAGGTCAAATGGGGGAAAAATAGACCTCTACGGAGTATAGCCAAGGGGGCATAAAGGTGAAGTTAAATTATGAGAAGTGGTTCTGGAGTGAAGCATTTGCCTATTTTATCTGGACGTGCTGAAAGCATGCTGTAAATAAGTAGGATGCCCAAGTACGAGATGTCATAATGAATCTTGAAAGCCCTCAGGCATCAGATTGGATGTGTGAGATGGTTTAAAGGACGAAGTGGGTCAGAGGGCAAAATATCATAATGTTTAATGCATTCAGCAAAGACAGACATTTTTACGCCAGCTGGGCAGACGCAGACATTAACAAATGGTGAGCAGAAAAAAGACATGGCACTCTGTCCAAACAAAGGCACTCGCCCCAAAGCACAAACCAAGGATAGAGGTGATAAGCTGTTGGAAATACAAAGAACACCATTGCTGGTTTGGGCTCAAAAGTTGAGAGGCAAGAAGTGTGTCCTCAGGCACTTGTGGAAAGACAAATGCTCAAGGATGCAATGAAACAAAAAGAGGACTGGCTTTCTGGGATACAAATAAGAAAGTTTTACCCAAACACCATTGCTCTTTGCCTCTTCTTCCTGAAGAAAAATTCAGGCAGAGACAACAATGTAGAATGTTTGCCTCAGGAAGCACTCCTTTGTTTTAGCCAAAAAATGCTCAGATGAAAGGAGAGGAACAAAGATATTTAATACTGTAAGACCATCATATTCTAGAAAACATCATTCCGTGTGGTTATTTCTGAGATCCGATTAACTCCAGAGTGTCTATTACAATAATAAAGAGATGATATTTTGTGAGGCTGGCCATCAGAGAAAATGGGAGTAGCTTTTACAGTCTTGTTGCATTTGGGTGGTGTGGGGTGTGGGGGTATTTTTGTTGCCATTTGTTTCAGCTTAATTTGCTATTAATGCCCTAAGTCAGCTTTTCTCTGAATCTTCTTTGTGAGTATAAAATTGATGTTCTGTCTCTTACTTTGAAAATCACTATATAAAAGCTTAAACTGGCTTAAGGTGGTTTGCCAAGCAAATTATTTAAATCAGGAGGCCCTTGTGTCTGCTTTCCCAATACACTTCTGCTCTGAAGACCTAGCAGAGCCTTACCAGCCACATTCTTTTGTGGGAATGGAAATTGGATCTTTCATATTAGCCCCAAAGACATCTGCCAAGGCTTCTAAACCTCCCCTTTCAGAACTTCCCAATTTGGCTCTCTCCTGGAGTTCTTTAAGTCCAGACCTCTCCTTCCTGAAACCTGCTTTCCTCTGTTAATTGATCTGCTTTGATGCATTTCATAGGCTCTGGGGTTCCCAAGTCTGGATTGAATGAAAGTCACATAGGAAGTTTGCTAAATACAGATTGCCAGACCTTATCCTGAAACAACTGATTCAAACCATGCAATCTTGGAGGAAATGGGAAACTGCATTTTTGATATACTTAGTGGTACCATTTAGCCCTCCCTGGAGTTCATTGTCATCAAGCCTTTAGGAATCCAGGAAACAGACTGGCTTCATATCCAGTTACTAAAAATGACTTAATTTTTGCTTTCCTCATATTTTAATATCAATATATTGCCTGTCACTTAATATGGATTTGGGGAAAAGTGTATGCTATCATTCTTATTCTTATTTCTAAACTATTCACTTAATTTGGGATATCAAGCTAGTTCTTATTTTCTTTCTAAGGAATAGCTATGAGAATTTTCATGAAATCGATAATAGTAATAATAATGGCATATGCATGCTCAGTTACTTCAGTAGTTTCTGACTCTTTGCAACCCTGTGTACTGTAGCGTTCCAGGCTCCTGTCTATGGGGATTCTCCAGGAAAGAATATTGGAGTGGATTGCCATTTCCTCTTCCAGGACATCTTCCCAACCAGGGATCGAACCCATATATCTTATGCATTGGGTGGTGGATTAGTTACCACTAACACCACCTGGGAAGCCCAAAAATAATGGTAGGCAGCATCCATTGAGATAAGTACATACCAGACACTCTTCAAAGACTGTACATTTAATCTTCACTGTGATCCTATAAGGAAAGTACAGTTATTAACTCCATTTTATAAATGAAAGAATTGAGACTGAGCATTCTCCCCAGGGTTTTGAATGTTAGAAGCAGACCTAAAATTCAACCCCTGGGCATCTGAGCCCACTGTGCTGTTAACCGTCATCTATGCTGAGGTGAGGTTCATTGCCATAGCACAGAGGTAGAGAATTTTCCCCAAGTTTTCTCTGATGATTCACTGCATAGTCAGTCTCAGGAGTCAAGTCCTACAAAATCTTAATAACAATTATATAATAAAATATCCTAAAAGCATAGAGATGCAAAGAAGGTGACTTGTCCTCACCAGAATATGGTAAGACTAAGTAGTATGGCCTATGGGGAGGATAGATTTATATCTGAGAGTGTGGAGCTAGAATCAAGATCGTATGTGTGTGTGAGTTGCTCTGTCATGTCTAACTCTTTGAAGCTCCGTGAACTGTAGCCTGCCAGGCTCCTCTGTCCCTGGAATTTTCCAGTCAAGAGTACTGGAGTGGGTAGCCATCTCCTTCTTCAGGCAATCTTCCCAACCCAAGGATCGAACCTGCATCTGTTGAATCTCCTACACTGGCAGGCAGATTCTTTACCACTAAAGCAACCTGGGAAGCCCAGAATGAAGATTACTTCAGTCTCAATCTTGCCTTTGTCCCTTAACATAACTGTGACTTAATTTAAAATGACTTAATCTCTTTGAGACAGAGTTACTCTGCTAAAAGAGAGATAATGATATATATCTCATAATGTTTTTGTGAAGTGCATGCAGAAGTGCTTAGTAAGTTCTCAATAAATGGAAGTCATCATCATTATCATTATTATGTATCTTAGAAGACCCAAAAGGACTCTTCAGGCAACTGTAGCTGCAAATGACACTAAAGAGAGAGACAAAGGGCAGCTTCCCCTTATTTATGCATTCAAACCTAGGAGTATTCATATGGAAACAAGAGGACAGGAACAAAGAAAAGGAGAGACAGAAGGCAACATGCTTTTTAAAGGAAACCTCATTACCATGCAAATGTATTTAGAGATTCTGCATATCTGTTTCAGAGTGAACGACTTTATTATTAAAAATGTTAATAAGCATATAGGAGGGCAATCAAAATGCCCAATAGAAACCTTTAACAGGTCAGTTATATCTAAGTAGTCGTCATTTGATTTCAGTTCAGTTCGGTTGCTCAGTCATGTCCGACTCTTTGCAACCCCATGAATCACACCACGACACACCTCCCTGTCCATCACCAACTCCCAGAGTTCACTCAAACTCATGTCCATCGAGTCAGGATGCCACGCACCGTCTCATCCTCTGTCGTCCCCTTCTCCTCCTGCTCCCAATCCCTCCCAGCATCAGAGTCTTTTCCAATGAGTCAACTCTTCACATGAGGTGGCCAAAGTAGCATCAGTCCTTCCAATGAACACCCAGGGCTGATCTCCTTCAGAATGGACTGGTTGGATCTCCTTGCAGTCCAAGGGACTCTCAAGGGTCTTCTCCAACACCACAGTTCAAAAGCATCAATTTTTCAGTCCTCAGCTTTCTTCACAGTCCAACTCTCACATCCATACATGACCACTAAAAACCATAGCCTTGACTAGATGGACCTGTGTTGGCAAAGTAATGTCTGCTTTTGAATATGCTGTCTAGGTTGGTCATAACTTTCCTTCCAAGGAGTAAGTATCTTTTAATTTCATGGCTGCAGTCACCATCTGCAGTGATTTTGGAGCCCCTCAAAATAAATCCTGCCACCGTTTCCACTATTTCCCCATCTATTTCCCATGAAGTGATGGGACCAGATGCCATGATCTTCGTTTTCTGAATTTTGAGCTTTAAGCCAACTTTTTCACTCTCCTCTTTCACTTTCATCAAGAGGCTTTTTAGTTCCTCTTCACTTTCTGCCATAAGGGTGGTATCATCTGCATATCTGAGGTGATTAATATTTTTCCTGGCAATCTTGATTCTAGCTTCTTCTAGCCTAGTGTTTCTGATGATGTACTCTGCATATAAGTTACACAAACAGGGTGACAGTATACAGCCTTGACATACTCCTTTTCCTATTTGGAACCAGTCTGTTGTTCCATGTCCAGTTCTAACTGTTGCTTCCTGACCTGCATATAGGTTTCTCAAGAGGCAGGTCAGATGGTCTGGTATTTCCATCTCTTTCAGAATTTTCCACAGTTTATCGTGATCCATGTAGTCAAAGGCTTTGGCATAGTCAATAAGGCAGAAATAGTTGTTTTTCTGGAACTCTCTTGCTTTTTTCATGATCCAGCAGATGTTGGCAATTTGATCTCTTGTTCCTCTGCCTTTTCTAAAACCAGCTTGAACATGTGGAAGTTCACGGTTCACGTATTGCTGAAGCTTGGCTTGGAGAATTTTGAGCATTACTTTACTAGCATGTGAGATGAGTGCAATTATGTGGTAGTTTGAGCAAGTTTTGGCATTGCCTTTCTTTGGAATTGGAATGAAAACTGACCTTATCAGTCCTGTGGCCACTGCTGTGTTTTCCAAATTTGCTGGCATATTACTTTCACAGCATCATCTTTCAGGATTTGAAATAGCTCCACTGGAATTCCATCACCTCCACTAGCTTTGTTCATAGTGATGCTTTCTAAGGCCCACCTGACTTCACATTCCAGGACGTCTGGCTGTAGGTGAGTGATCACACCATTGTGATTATCTGGGTCGTGAAGATCTTTTTAGTACCGTTCTTCTGTGTATTCTTGCCACCTCTTCTTAATATCTTCTGCTTCTCTTAGGTCCATACCATTTCTGTCCTTTATCGAGCCCATCTTTGCATGAAACGTTTCCTTGGTATCTGTAATTTTCCTGAGGAGCTCTCTAGTCTTTCCCATTCTGTTGTTTTCCTCTGTTTCTTTGCATTGATCACTGAGGAATGCTTTCTGATCTCTCCTTTCTATTCTTTGGAACTCTGCATTCAGGTGCTTATATCTTTCCTTTTCTCCTTTGCTTTTGGCCTCTCTTCTTTTCACAGCTATTTGTAAGGCCTCCTCAGACAGCCATTTTGCTTTTTTGCATTTCTTTTCCATGGAGATGGTCTTGATCCCTGTCTCCTGTACAATGTCACACACCTCCGTCCATAGTTCATCAGGCACTCTATCTATCAGATCTAGTCCCTTAAATTTATTTCTCACTTCCACTGTATAATCATAAGTGATTTGATTTAGGTCATACCTGAATGGTCTAGCTGTTTTCCCTATTTTCTTCAATTTAAGTCTTAATTTAGCAGTAAGGAATTCATGATCTGAGCCACAGTCAGCTCCCGGTCTTGTTTTTGCTGACTGTATAGAGCTTCTCCATCTTTGGCTGCAAAGAACATAATCAATCTGATTTCGGTGTTGACCATCTGGTGATGTCCATGTGTGGAGTCTTCTCTTGTGTTGTTGGAAGAGGGTGTTTGCTATGACCAGTGTATTCTCTTGGCAAAACTCTACTAGCCTTTGCCTTGCTTCATTCTATATTCCAAGGCCAAATTTGCCTGTTACTCCAGGTGTTTCTTGACTTCCTACTTTTACATTCCAGTCCCCTAGAATGAAAAGGACATCTTTTTTGGGTGTTAGTTCTAAAAGGTCTTGTAGGTCTTCATAGAGCCATTCAGCTTCAGTTTCTTTAGCATTACTGGTTGGACCATAAACTTGGATTACTCTGATATTGAATGGTTTGCCTTGGAAACAGAGATCATTCGGTCATTTTTGAGATTGCATCCAAGTACTGCATTTCAGACTCTTTTGTTGACCATGATGGCTACTCCATTTCTTCTAAGGGATTCTTGCCCACAGTAGTAAATATAATGGTCATCTGAGTTAAATTCACCCATTTCAGTCCATTTTAGTTTGCTGATTCCTAGAATGTTGGCGTTCAGTCTTGCCATCTCCTGTTTGACCACTTCCAATTTGCCTTGATTCATGGAACTGACATTCCAGCTTCCTATGCAATATTGCTCTTTACAGCATCGGACCTTGCTTCTATCACCAGTCACATGTTTTAGTTATGCTAACCTTAATTTTAATTTATAGTAACCTTAATTTTGTGCCTTCCTGTGTAGTTCAAACTGTAAAGAATCTGCATGAAATGCAGGAGACTTGGGCAATCCCTGGATCTGGAAGATCCCCTGGAAAAGGGCATGGCAACCCACTCCAGTGTTCTTGCCTGGAGAATTTCATGGACAGAGGAGCCAGGTGGGCTACAGTCCATGGGGCTGCAGAGAGTCATATATGACTGAGCAACTAACACACACAACCTAAATTCTACAGTTTAATAAGTCTTCATTCTAAAGAACATATTGATAAATACTTTTAACAAAATATTTACATTTTTTTCCATTTTTATTTGCTTTTTACACTTAGATGATTAGAATTTGATGGCAGTACTATTTGACATAAACACATTGATGAGTCATTAATCTAATCATCAAAATCCTATTGAAAAATATTTTAAAAATCACTTGTAAATAAAATACCTATTTATAAACCTGAACATCATTAGTCATTTAAATTTAATTTATAGAGTCTTTTAAACATTAGATTTTAAGTCAAAAATGTCAGGCATATTAGAATACTGGCCAGACAGAAGCTCTGAGGGGAAGACAGAGAAACATTCTCTTTCAGTAGAAGATCAAATAACCCAGGAAGGACTTGGTCTCCTGGGACCACGGCTCTATTTAAACTCTTAGAAGATGGACATTTCTCAATAATTCCCTACAGCAAGTAATGTGAATTAATCATTGGTTGATATATTAACTTTTAATATTCATGAAATAGTAACTCAGATTTCTAGTTCATATTTACATAAGTAATTCTCTTATTAATGAATTCTTGTTCAAAGAAAATAGAAACAACAAGAGGCAGTGGAGAAAATTTGTTGTTGACCTTTGGATATCAATGTGAGTATTCTGACTGATTTTGCCTTTCTGTATCAAGTGCTATAAATTTTTCTAATAGTAACACATGTAGAGCCCACTGGAGGCCTCAGGTCATTCCTTTCTTCCACAGATCCTACTCTATGGACTTCATTGTAAGGGAAATTCAGAATTCAAAAAGAATTCTGAATAAATATTCTCTCTTGCAATAAACATTGGAGTACATATGTCTTGAATTAGAGTTTTCTGCAGATATATGCCTAGGTGTGAGATTACAAGATGTTCACTGCAGCATTAATTACAGTAGCCAAGACAAGGAACCTAAATAAATGTCCTTTGACAGATGAATGGATGAAGAAGACGTGGATAAAGAAGATATATATATATATATATATATATATATATATGATGGAGTATTACTGAACCATAAAAAAGAATAAAATGATGCCACTTGTGGCAAAATGGATGGAATTAGAGGTTATCAAGCTAAGTGAAGAAAGTCAAAAAGAGAAAAACATATACTATATGACATTGTTCATATGAGAAATATTGAATTTAGTTACAAATCAGAAACAGACTCACAGACATAGAAAGCAAATTTATGGTTATCAAAGGGAAAAAGGGGGAAATGATTAAATTATGAGGTTGAGATTAAAATATAAATAGAGGTGTATGCGTGTTAAGTTGCTTTAGTTGTATCCATCTCTTTGTGACCTTATGGACTGTAGCCCACCAGGCTCCTCTGTCCATGGGATTCTCCAGGCAAGAATACCTGAGTGGGTTGTCATGCACTCCTCCAGAGGATCTGCCTGATCCAGGGATTGAACTCAGGTCTCTTATGTCACCTGCTTTGTCAGACAGAATTTTTACAATTAGTGTCATCTGGGAACCCCAACAAACACATAGTACTGTATATAGAATAGATAACCTATAGGGACCTACTCTACAGCACAGGGAACTATACTCAATAATTTGGAATAACTTACAAGGGAAAACAACCTGAAATTAATAGGTGATAAATAGATAATGTAACTGAATCTCTGTTCTGTACATCTGAAACCAACATGACGTTGTGAAAGATTGTAAATTCTTCAGTAGAAAAGCTGTAAAAAAAACAACAAAAAATTCACTCTTGGATTATTACTAATCAATGCTTAAGATTTATCAGGGGAGATTTAACGTATCAGAGGAGTTTGGGGAGACTCCTCCAGAAAGTTACAACTGAGCTGGTTTGTAGGAGCTTGCTTACTTGCTTAGTCGCTCAGCTGTGTCCGACTCTTTGCAACCCTTTGGACTGTAGCCCTCCAGGCTCCTCTTTCCATGGGATTTCCCAGGCAAGAATATTGGAGTGGGTTGTAATTTCCTCCTCCAGGGGATCTTCCAGACACAGGAATCAAACCCACATCTCTTGTGCCTCCTGCATTGCAGGCAAATTCCTTACCCACTGATCCATTGAGGAAGCCTGTAGGAGGATGTATGTGGTGAGAATGACAGAGAAGGTCATTCAAGGCAGTGAAAAACAACACAGTCAAGAGACCTGTGGAGGGAGCAAGACTGGCAAATGCAAACGGCAGGGCGAGGTCGGGGCAGGGGCGCTGCAGGCAGCCAACAGAAGGGCACCTGGTGCACCAAGCTTTGCGAGGAGTAGAGGAAGCAGAGCACCCAGGGCGTAGGAGAGACAAAGGGGGTCATTATGATTTTAATAGGCAAGCAAACTGTCAAGTTTGGTCTTTTGAGAGAATCTTTTGGCTGCTGAGTGGAGAACAGATCCTAGGATGCCAAAGTGAATGTGCATTGATTATTCAGGAGGATTTGACAGAGTCTAGGCAGGAAATAATGATGATTCTGACCTTCACAGTGTTCACAATAGAACTTTAGCAATGATGGACATCTTCTAACCTGCAGGGACACAGCTGCCACTAGCTACATGTGACCATCCAACCCTTAAATGTGGTTAGTGAGACCGAGAAACTGTTTTATTTAATAATAATTATTTCAAATGTATGTTTATCAAGCCACATTACCTGTAAAAATAAAAGCCATATGCAGCTAGTGGTTAATGTATTGGGTAGTATTGTTCTAAGGGAGGAGAATCTTGGACATTAAATGATTCCAAAACAGTGTAAAATGTACCAGATCCTATTGTTATGGGAAAGGAAACAGAGATGGTGTGAGCAATGTCATCCTGCTACCAAATTTGGAAAAGTTAAGATTTTAACTAAATTACTTAGTCTCCAGACCCTACTCTAACTCTTCTTTTTTGTTGATCTTTCTTTTATAAGAGGTCAAAGGTCAAAAAAAGTGACCTTTCCCTACCTGATTAACTTTAGGATGTCCATAAGTTGTGGTATCCCAGGGTAGTGTGGTTTCACATTAGTTATCCCAGAATAATATTAATAGCATCCCTTCACACTTGCAACAGTGTCCTGGTTTGGATGATAAATTATATGGTCATCTTAGCCAACTGCTACTGCAAATGTCAGATTTATTGCACAAAATACATTTGAAAAAAATAAATCTTGGAAAATGAAATATAGCCTCAAATTCCTTGAAAAAAGTTTCCACTAGAAAGTTTTAAAACACTGTAGAGTACAACATAAATTATGGTTGTTGAATAATAAACTGTAACATTGTATGAAGTTGATGACTGTTAAAACTACTTGAGTAGTTAAGTTTTGTCAGGTTCTCTTTAGTGATGTCAGTTAAGTGTCTTTCATTAATTCTTATTTGCCTCACTCTTTCTGTAAATAACTTATTAACCACCCACTACTTCTTCTGTGACTGATTAAATGGTTTAAACATTGAGAAAAACAACATGAATGACACAAATGCCAAGAATCACTTGAAATGTGAAAGTATATTTAATACAGACATTCTGTTTATGACTCCTACAAACATACTTAAAGAAGCACACAGTTAAATAGTATCAATAATTAAGTAGGATTGGTAGAATCCTTCCTTTTCTTCATTCTTAAGATATATTTTCAGGAGCTTAATATAGGAAACAAAGTAGGTCCAACGGTCTTTGCAGGTGGCTCAGTGGTTGAGAATCCACTTGCCTAAACAGGTTTAATCCCTGGCTCAGAAGACCCCTGGAGAAGGAAATGGCAATCCACTCCAGTATCCTCACCTGGTTAATCCCATGAACAGAGGAGCTTGGTGGGCTACAGTCCATGGGATCGCAAAAGAGTCAGACACAACTTAGCAATGAAACAGCAAGTAGGTCAAACAAACACAGAAACAGGCAATGCACTATCATAGACAGATGTGCTGGTGCCGGACCTGATCTGAAAGACAAGACAGTTCAGAACAGGAGGATGTAAAAGACTGCAGGAGATAATAACGGGAAAGATATGAGGCTCTGACTCAGTTTCAAACGCTGACTGTGTCTTCACTCTTCATTAACCCTTCCTGCATCTGGACACCGGTGACAATTTTTAAAGTGATGGAAAACATTAGTCATTAAATGTTTAAATATTTTCTGTCCAAATATACTTCCTCAATTTGAGAGAAAGTTGAATTTAATAGTCACAAATTGTAGAGCCTGCAAATTTAGTAGGCTCATTCTTGTCTAGACAGGGATGTTCGAGGGAGCTACAGAAACACATACAACAATTGGTTATACAAGCTTCCAAAGTATAATGTCTGAACAAACAACTAAAAGACCAAGAGGGAGCAAACAAGCAATTTAGTCCATAGCTGAATCTCTGGAGGCTATGTTTGCTCAGGAGTCACAGGATGTGACCGTGGGATAAAGGGCTTCAGTCAAGTGAGGAATACTTCCCTAGCTAGCATCTAGAACAAAAGTGGCTTTCCCACAGAAATCTTCAGTTCAGTTCAGTTCAGTCGCTCAGTCGTGTCTGACTCTTTGTGACCCAATGAATCAAAGCACGCCAGGCCTCCCTGTCCATAAACAACTCCCTGAGTTCACTAAGACTCACATCCATCCAGTCAGTGATGCCACCCAGCCATCTCAGCCTCTGTCGTCCCCTTCTCCTCCTGCCCCCAATCCCTCCCAGCATCAGAGTCTTTTCCAATGAGTCAACTCTTCGCATGAGGTGGCCAAAGTACTGGAGTTTCAGCTTTAGCATCATTCCTTCCAAAGAAATCCCCGGGCTGATCTCCTTCAAAATAGATTGGTTGGATCTTCTTGCAGTCCAAGGGACTCTCAAGAGTCTTCTCCAACACCACGGTTCAAAAGCATCAATTCTTTGGCGCTCAGCCTTCTTCACAGTCCAACTTTCACATCCATACATGACTACTGGAAAAACCATAGCCTTAACTAGATGGACCTTAGTCGGCAAAGTAATGTCTCTGCTTTTGAATATGCTATCTAGGTTGGTCATAACTTTTCTTCCAAGGAGTAAGCGTCTTTTAATTTCATGGCTGCAATCACCATCTGCAGTGATTTTGGAGCCCCAAAGAATAAAGTCTGACACTGTTTCCACTGTTTCCCCATCTATTTCCCATGAAGTGATGGGACCAGATGCCATGATCTCCATTTTCTGAATGTTGAGCTTTAAGCCAACTTTTTCACTCTCCTCTTTCACTTTCATCAAGAGGCTTTTTAGTTCCTCTTCCCTTTCTGCCATAAGGGTGGTGTCATTTGCATATTTGAGGTTATTGACAAAAATCCTGGGTGATAGATAAAACTCCTCCAGTTGATTGGATCACAAGAATAGTTTCTTGTATTTTTTGGGTTTTTGCAGAAGCAAACAGAAGTGAAACCAACTTTTGTAGAACTTAGATTATGGCTCAGATGGTAAAGAATCTGCCTGCGATACAGGAGACCCGAGTTTGATCCCTGGGTCAGGAAGATCCCCTGGAGAAGGGAATGGCAACCCACTCCAATATTTTTGCCTGGAGAATTTCTTGGACTGAAGAGCCTGGCAGGCTACAGTCCATGGGGTCAGAAAGAGTTGGACATGACTGAGCAACGAACACTTCACTTCAGATTAATGAAAAGCTTCATTCAGATCTTATTTACATTGGATATAATGCAATGTACATTGGATTACTATGTGTGAATTTGCTGCTCTCACACCAGATTTGGTATAAATTACTGTGAATTGTAGACTGATGTAAGCCACAGAATAGGGTCTGTACATCACACATATCCAAGGGCAGAAGAAAACCTTGGTGAAAACCACATCAGAAATTACCCTGATACTCATGGCTGTCATTTATCTTCCAATATCTTGACAAGCAGAGATTGGGAATCACTATCAAATCTGCTCTTGGTAATAGCTGTAAATTATTTGTAATCAAGACACATACTTGACTTCAATATTTCAGAAGTTTAAGAGTGATTTCTGCTCATGCAGGTATTGAATTCTGAGCAGTCAGGGTGAGGATGAAGTGTTCAGGCATTTCTGTCAACCTTCCTCAAGACCCAGACCACAATTATTCTGTCAACCAACACATAGCTTTCTAGCTATGATGAGATTTTTGTTGTTGTTGTTGTTGTTGTTTTTCTTTAGGCTGAGGTTTTCTGAATTTCCTTATTGGTGGCCTAGAGACCACATAGAACTTTGGTTACCAATATTGCTCAGGACCTATTTCTTATTTACAGTGTGTGATGCTTTTTTTTTTTAGTTTTAATTCTATGTAACTCTATTACATTTGGTGCCCTGGTCTCATGTGACACGTGTCTCAGACTGTTATTTTATATTATTTATTCTTTCTTTGTAATGATGCATTCTTCAGCCACTCAGGGTAAATAAGCAGCATTTCTTATAGAATAGTTTCTGAGCTGTGCCCTTTCCTATTTCAATATGCAACATGCACAAAGAAAGTTGAGGACAAAGAGTAATCTAACATAAGACTCAGGAGGGCTAATCCGGGACAAGAAATGTTGCTCAAATGTTGATGGGGACTTCCCTGGTGGTCTAGTGGTTAAGAATCCACCCTCCAAATCTGAGGATGTGGATTCAATCTCTGGTTGAGGACTGAATCTCCACAGGCAACAGGGCAACAAAGTCCACGAGCCACAACTAAGACCCAGAACAGCCACATACACACACACACACACACACACACACAAAGTTGATGAAGAAACTTTTTCATTATATACTATGAATCAGTGGAAACTTAAAATAGTCAGGACTCTGCCTTTTTTTGAATCACAAACTATAACAGGGCTTGTGCAAATACAGTTAAGAGCAGAAATGATTCATTACAATAAGAGAGATACGAACATGTGATGGAAATTTTCAAGGAAATGTGAGCACATAAAGTGAAGATTCAAATAAGACTTCAGTCTAATCCTCCAGTATTGGTAGAATTTTGACAGCTCGGTATGAAGTGGAGGAGCATTTCACGTGGAGGGAATAACATTGCAGAGTTGGGGAAGTACCAGTAATGTCAAGTTGTCAGGTTACACAAAAGCGTGGAGATATATTATCGAAAAGATGGAATAAAGATTGCAAAGGTATACTGAGACCAGAGCATAGAAGTCATTGAATTCTATGCCAAGACATATGGACTTTTTCGATAAATAATAGGAATCTTTTCATGATGTTTGGCTATGACCAACGATGTGTTTTAAGATGGGGCAGTGACATGTAGAATAGACCAGAGCAAACAGAAAAAGAAGATGGGCAGTCTGGATTAGAGGTAAGAATTAAGATGGAGACTCAAATATGATAACAGTTCTTTTTGTTTTAATTGAAGTATAGTTGATTTACAGTGTTTCAGGTATATGACAAAGTGTTTCAGAATATATATACGTGTATATATATATATATATATATATATTCTTTTCAGATTATTTTACAAGTTATTATAAAATAATGACTATAGTTTCCTGTGCCATACAGTAGACCTTTATTGCTTATCTATTTTATATATAGTAGTGTGTATCTGTTAATCCCAAATTCCTAGTTTATTCCCTCCTACCTTTACCCTTTGATAACCATAAGTTTACTTTCCATTGCTGTGAGTCATTTTCTGTTTTGTAAAAAAATGTATTTGTATCATTTTTTTTTAGATTCTGCATTTAGGAGATATCATATGACATTTGTCTTTTTCTATAACCTTAATATTGGGTTTCACAGGTGGCTCACATGGTAAAGAATCTGCCTGCAATGCAGGGTCAAGACGATCCCCTGGAGAAGGGAATAGCTACTCACTCCAGTGTTCTTGCCTGAAGATGATAGATCGTAACACCCCAGGGCCTCGGTTTCCATATTGGTAAATGCTGTTGGCTGAATTAAGAATAATAGAAAGCAGTTACCCCTGGTTATATGAGGGAGGAAGAGAGAGTGGGATAAACAGTAATAGATGAAACCCAAATCTTGTTATTGGAACAATGAAACAATCCTTAGTGAAAATAATGGGAGAAATCTGGGCTTTAGGAAACATGGTAATAAAGTGAAGTGCCATAGACATTCTAAATTCTAAATTTAGATAGATTCTAAATTCTAATTATTTTTTCCAATTTTCTGATGATTTATCAAGTAACAAGAAGTCATGACTTTCAGAGACAGTTAATATGGTTCATAAAAATATCATGATTTTTTTAAACCACGCTCCATTTGTACAGTGATTAAATGAACAGTAACAGAGTTGGAAAATATACAAAGGGCAGAAATAGAAAATATCAATTTTAATTAAATAACCCAAACACCTTAATCATTATAAATTCAACATTTTAAGAAAACTGAAAATTGGTGATAAATAAATAAAATATGCCCTCTATTCTGCAAAAACAAAAACTTATTTGTTTGAGAAAGTCACATGTTTTCCATAAAAATGAACTTATGCATGAAAAAGACAACTTCCAAAAAATCATTCTTCTATGATCTTGGCTTTGTTTTTTGTATATGTTGGTTGTTTTAAAATTTTTCTTTGAAAGTCACACACTTAGAAGTCTTATGAAAATCAAAATGTCAACATTGTCACATTGATCATCTTACAGTTCTCGTGATTGCCATTAACAACAGTGTTTATCAAGTACACAACTGCCCACAGTTTTCAGTGGAGCACAATCTCTGGTGACTTTTTTCCAAATAAAGTGTTGCCACATACACTCTATTTAGTTATCGAGATAATACTTTGAGGTATTCCTCTCTTACAGGTAAAGCAAGTAGTGTTTGACTTCAAGGTGTTAGTTTCCAAACATCACCGAGTGCTTTGTATGATCGAAGGGCCTGACTGCTCATCTGCTATGCCTGACAGGTTTACTGTTATTGATGTCAGAAGCTCTTCCTGTGAGGGATCCTCTTGGGCAGTGTAGTGTTACCAAGGCATGACCTTAACATTCTACACAAATTATGGTCACTATAGAGATAACCATGGGCTTCTCCTGTGGAGATGAAATCTGTACACATCTCTGAATCTACCTGAGAAAAAATGAGACAATCTGAGTACTCTCACAAAAATACTCTGAACAATGACATTATTGATACTGTGAGTACAAGAGAATCATGACTATCAATCGTCATTGGCTTGTCAATTAAGTAAAAAAAAAAAACAAAACTGTATATCATGCACACAACTTAGGAACTCAATGGGAGAAACTGTAGGAAATGTACAAATTACAGAGTGCAGTTTGCTAATAACCTTTTTCGAAACCTGGACATCTAGGTTTGACATAAAATCTTATAATGATCATGTTTCCCTGAGGTATCACTTAGCCTTTCAGAGCTTCAGTCTCCTAAACAGTAAAAGAAGAGTTTGAATCCACTGATGGTTGGCAATCGATTCTGTATAGGTCTCTAGTGTTTCTTCACATCTCGTGAGCAAAGGTACTGACGGCCTTTGTCCCAGACTGTCATTACAATCATGATTTTATAGTGACCATCCAAGGGCTTCACAGGTGGCCCTAGTGGTTAAAAACATAAATAAATAAACATGCCTAGTAACACAGGAGATGTAAGAGATGTGGGTTTGACCCCTGGACTGAGGAGATCCCCTGGAGAAGGGTATGGCAACCCACTCCAGTATTCTTGCCTGGAGAATCCCATGGACAGAGAAGCCTGGTGGGCTATGGTCTCCAGAACTGCAAAGAGTCAGCATGACTGAAGCGAACAGCACAAGCGAACAGCCTTGGAAGACAGCCGTCTTGTCTTCCTCCAGGAAAATGGTCAGGCCTACTACATGTTAACAGTTTCCTAAAGTCTTGGTGCCACTACTGTGTGAACAGCCATTACTTGGCCCTCTTCATGGTGCTCCTTGGGAGCCAGGGCACACGGTCACTATCGCTATTACTGGGAGTAATGAAAGTTTTGCCTCTAACCCATGCATTGTCTTGTCTTTGTCAGTCTTGTCTTTGTCAGTGAAACTGCAGCAGGCTGACTAGCTAGATTGCAAGAACAGTCAATTCTGATTCTTCACAGTAATTGACAGTGATGTGCATGATCTTCCTGAAGTCTTGTAAAGTTCTATCTACCTCTAACATTCACTTCTCCATAACTGGACAATCCAACTTCTGTCTTAGGCTCCAAGCTCAGTCTTGGTCCTGGTGCCTTCAGCATG
Source organism: Capricornis sumatraensis (assembly GCF_032405125.1). NCBI lineage: Eukaryota > Metazoa > Chordata > Mammalia > Artiodactyla > Bovidae > Capricornis > Capricornis sumatraensis. Next base: position 19,411,689 of record NC_091080.1, read on the forward strand.
TGTAACTGACATGCAAACAATGCTTGGCAGAAAGAAAGTGTAAGGAAGGCCGATAAAATTCTGAATATATGCCTTTTTCCCTGCAGGGTCTTGGGCTTAGTCTGACTGTTGAATGATCCAGCAGCAGTGATTCTAAACCTGTCAAAACCGTCATCAACTCCATTCTTGCCCATCTTTCTGTAGTGCTTCTTCCCAACTCTCCACCTCTGCTCCAGCCCACCGCCAAGTCAAGCTGCCTCTCCGCTGCTGAGTTCATCTGATCTCAGTAGCTTACCTCTCATCACTTGTCTGCGTGTCGCCCCTCTGCTCATCTTGATTAGGACTGCCCCACTGCCTGAACGATGCTGTGTTCACAGTCTGACACAGCTCGCATCTCTTTGAGGTAATGCATGATTCAAGGCTCATCTATTTGAGGGAAGAGGTGCATGTCAGCTGCTCCATTTTAAGCGGAAACCCAGATTATGTTCACTTCCAATTATACTAAGTGAGTGTCAGTGGATATTTAATTATGCATTACCACTGGCATATTGAAAAATAGGCATTTCGACAAAAACATTTCAGTTCCTTTTTTTTTTCTCCTTAGTATCCTGTCATCAGCCAGTTAAAAAACAATCTTAGATATATCATCATCATGATATTAAAAAAGAACAAGAGTGAGACTTCCCTGGCAGTCCAGTGGTTAGGACTCCACTTTCTTATTGCCAAGGGCCGAGTTCAGTCCTAGTCAGGGAACCAAGATCCCACAAGCCAGATGGCATGGTCACAAAAAAAAAAAAAAAAAAAAAAAGCAAGATTTAGAAAAGTGACTTTAAACTTGAGGAAATTTCTAGTAAAACATGATATGATATGGGATGGGAAAGAAAGTTAAAGGACCCTTATTTATAAATGGGTAATAAGCATTCCTAAGTTGTATGAAAAAGGCAAATTCCATCTACATGAATCAGCTGTCAACTAATTTGTATATAATATTTTTGGAGGGAGACAAGCTTATTTAAAGAATGAATTAAACATTTATATATATTAGGGCATCTTGTTATTCAGTAGCCTCTCCCCATGCTAATGCTGTTGTCCCCTACCTCCATCCCTTCCTCACTCCTTTCCTTCCTTACTTTATTCTTCTTTCTGTCTCTCTCTCTCTTTTTTTTAATAGAAACTTTTCCTATTGAAAAATATTGAAACAGTTTCATGAGCCTAGAGGCACATCCCTATTCTCCCCACCTTGATCTGACCAGGGAAGTGTGTTCTAGGTGAGCAGCACTTAGTGGGTAGCATTATGAACTATGGTGGCAGTTTAATAGTAATATGATTTATATACATAGCATGATTCAGAAAGACATTTCCATGTTACTCTCAGGAGCACATACTTAGGTCTCTTGCCCCAAAAGAATTGTTTCCTCTGGGATATCTACTTAGAATATATATGTTATATAGTGTATATGTGTGTGTGTGCATGCCTGCTAAGTCACTTCAGTCATGTATGACTCTTTGCAACCCTATGGACTGTAGCCCTCCAGTCTCTCTTGTCCATGGGGTTCTCCAGGCAAGAATACTGTAGTGGGTTGCCATTTCTTCCTATGGGGGTCTTTCTTACCCAGAGATCAAACCTGCATCTCCTGCATTGGGAGGCGGATTCTTCACCACTGAGCCCATATTATATAGTAGGCATATTATATATATACATGTCCATGAAGAATCCCATGGACAGGGGAGCCTGGGAGGCTATAGTTCATGGGGTCACAAACAGTCAGACATGACATAGCAACAAAACAGCAACAACCATATATTCCTCCTTCCATGAGCACTGGCTCTAGTAACTGCCTTGGATTTGAAATAGCTGCCAGACACATTCTTCAGGCTGCTCAGTACAGCTTTATTTTTCAGTTCCACAACCTTCTCAGAAGCTAAGTTTTCAGAACAGGATGAAGTCTCCCCAAAGTCAAGCCAGAAATCATTCCCAGTCCAAATGCTTTCCTTTCCTGAAGGAACGCCTGCTTCACAGCAGGAGTCAGCCCAGCCTCTAGGCCAGGAGTGTTTTCCTGCTCCCATGAGCCATGTGTTTGGAAAAGCTATCACCCCATTGGCTGCCTAGCTGACAGCAGCAATGTGGCTCAACAATCAGAGCTTGGTTTCTGACAAAACCATCTAAGTTTGCCAAAGGAGAAAGGAGTCACAGACAAACTTCACCCTCCTCAAGCTATCTGGCCTTTAATATTATTTTCATGTCCTGAATTATCTTGGTCAGTCCTGTTCTTGGTTGGAGGATGTCAATGTCATGAGGGTAGAGTTTGGGTTCTCCCTGGCATCTCCAGGACATTTCTCTGTAGGCTTCTCTGTCTTGTCTGCGTCTTTGATTTTTTTTTTTTTTTTTTTTTTTGCTGGAATTACCTCTCTGTGACCCCCAAAAGAAAACAGTGTACCACTTGCTTCTTTATAGGCGATCTGAGATCTGTAGCTCCCTTGGCCCTATGAGTCCCCAGAGCGTTGATCTGGCCCACGCCTTTGGCCATGAGGGAAGACAACAGTCCTTAGCCTCCCAGAGGCCCGGAGAAGCTACCTTGTTGAGAGCCATCACCTGTGACTTCCACATGGGAAGAAGAGGCCAGGAAAGGGGGAGCCCACTGGCCTCACCAGCTGTACTACAGATAAACTGTGCCCATGGCCATCGAGAGCCTCATGACAATTGGGCCAGCTCTAGATAGGCCTGAACAACTTCATTTTTTCATGTGATCCCAAGTCATCTCCATTAAAAAAATAAAATTCTAGCTGTAGAAAGCTCACAGCTTTCAAAAGTTCCTGCTTTCCTTGCTGACAGTAACTGAAAAGAGCTGTCAGACTTCGGGGTGACATGGCCCCAGCTCTGACTTATTAATTGCGTGATCTTGAATAAGTCAAGCAGCAACTCTGACCTCAAGTTCCTCCCTTACATTTGAATAAAAATAGCAACTTCTTCACCTTAAAAGTCACCTCTAAAAATCATATCCCCCAGATTCAAAACTACACATCAAGAAATTCATCATAAAGGGAGACTAGAAACTCCCCACCCAACTAGATTGTACTTTTTTTACTCCCCAGATCAAGCTAATTTCCAAATCTTGCCAAATCTGCTTCTGTAAGACTCTTCAACTCACTCACATGTCTCCATTCCTGTTGCCCATTGCAGCTACCAGCTCACCTTTTCTTCTGATCTAAAATATCCGTGACTGATTTCTATCCCTCGCTCCTCTCCAGATCACTTCCTATATAGGGAGATTCTCATCTAAAATGCAAAGATAGAACTCACCTATTTAAACTCCTTCTGGTTTCTCAATTTCCTTTGACACAAAGTTCAGTTTCCTTAATGTGAATTCAGAGTTTTTCATGACTGAATCCTGCCACCCTCCCTGTGTATATATGTGTGTGTTCTCAGTCACTCAGTTGTGTCTGATATTTTGCGACCCCATGAACTGTACACTGCCAGGCTCCTTTGTCCCTGGGATTCTCCAGGCAAGAATACTGGAGCAGGTTGCCATTTGCTCTTCTGGGGCATATTCCCAACCCAGGAATCAAACTCAAATCTCTTGGCCACTCTCTCTGCTGCTGCTAAGTCGCTTCAGTTGTGTCCGACTCTGCGACCCCATAGACGGCAGCCCATCAGAATCCCCCATCCCTGGGATTCTCCAGGCAAGAACATTGGAGTGGGTTGCCAGTTCCTGCTCCAATGCATGAAAGTGAAAAGTGAAAGTGAAGTTGCTCAGTTGTGTCCGACTCTTCGCGACCCCATGAACTGCAGCCCACCAGGCTCCTTTGCCCTTGGGATTTTCCAGGCAAGAGTACTGGAGTGGGGTGCCATTGCCTTCTCTGGGCCACTCTCTCTAGCCCTCCTCAAATTATTCCTGAACAAAGGCCTTGTTTTCTCAGCACAAGAACAAAGAGAGTTGTCCCAGACCTAAGAAAGAGAACAGGCATAGTTGCAGAAGCATTCTATGGGTTAGTGTGGTTGGGGTGCACAAGCAATGCCTCTGTGTGACTTGAAGCGACAGGTGAAAGACTGAAACAAAAGGAAAACCAAAAAAGCTGCATGCAGGTTGAAAAGGCATAGATTATAGTAGTAGACTGTGGACTTCCCGGCAAGCTGTCATGAGTCCTCGACCCCTGACCACTAAGACACTGTTATGATTAGAACTGCATTTAAGAATGTTTACTCGAGGAGGCACAGAGTGCACACATGGAGATAGTGACCTGGGACCCACCAGAGAAGTCACAGTGAAATGACAATCTCTGTGAGAGAGATCAGCCTCCAACAAAGGCCATGAGAGTGATGATGGAAAGAGAGTAAGAGATTTCAGAGACATTTTGAAAACTGTAGGGAATTAGAACAGGGGGAGCATCCTCAGTGACACGAGGGTACCAGTTTAGGTGAGTAGGCGGATAATGTTGGAAAAAGTAGAGAAAAAAGAGATTTCACAGAGATGAGAGTTGAACACTTTTTTTTTTTTTTTCTGAAAGCATTCTGAAAACTGTAAACACCTTGATGTGTAGGCTATTGTCATCATTATTATCAAGCAGGGCCTTTTTAATAGCCCTTTGGGTCTAGAGTTTGAATGATGGGTGCTTCATGTTCTTGAAAGAAACTGCATCGCAAGTAATCCAGATGGATATTACGTCTCCTGGTTTAAGATCCTCCTGGGATGAGCCACCAAACCAAGCCCAAGAAAGCCCCTATTCCTAGCAACTACAAATCCTTCCAGATGTCTTATCCCTGCCATCACCCCCTCTATGTATGGCAGAGTCCACTTGGACAATTTTTAAAGGATTTGTGACATTCAGATATAAGAGAATGAGGATTTTTAGAACCCTTTAAAATTCAAATATAGGAAAAAAGTAAGTCTTCTGTTTGATCACAAAAGCTATAAAGATACAAAGAGAGAAAAGTCTGTCCTAGCATTATAATAATATCTGTTTTTAGTGGAAACCTGAGCTGACTTTAATTATCTAGGCTTCATTCTGAGCCAATATCTCAGAAAGCTGTAAGTATGGTGCATGCTCTCACACTAATACAAACCCTTTTAGAAATTTTCCCCAGAATATGCAGACATATTTTCTCTGTCTCTTTATTTCTGTCTCTTGTCTCACTTTGCCTCTCTCTCTCTCTGGCACACACACACACACACACACACACACACGCGCGGGTATCTTTACTCAATTTCTTTCACTGTAGACAGGATAAATATCTTTCAGTTGATACAGTATGTTTCATGTTAAAAGTGTTTTACCCATTAAAGATATTTAAATGTAATGGATTAGTTCAATCCATACTTATAAATTGCAGATTTAGAGCAGATAATAGAGACGTGCAACAAGAAAGGAGGAGAGAGCCCTGTGTCTCTGTCTTTTCTGTGAGGTTGAAGAAACAAAATAAGTGCATGCAGAACCCGACAAGTCAACACTCTCTGACATATGAAAACAGCACCCACTACTGCTCCATTCAGAAAGGTCACTCGCAAATTTTTCCAATTGTATTTATTTTGTGTGTTGGCATCAGAACACAGAGCACTTTCTTACTTAATTTTCCCCCCAAAAATATTTTAAAGATAAGAAAAAAAAAAAAAAAACCCTTTCCACTTAACAAAAAAATTCCTTATCTATCACTTTCATGCTTAAATGACCATCCAGTCTGACGTTACTTTCACTGAGAATAATAAGTCTCAATAGAACTTCTATTATCTAGCCTACTGTGAGTATGCAGCACTTAAGCTGAAGGAAAATTATTTCATCTTCATCTTTTCTGGAACACCCGAGAAAAAGCTCAAGCATTGTCACATTTCATTTGCAGGTAAACCTGTATTCATCTTAGGTTAACTGGTTACCACTACTCACTTTTCACCTAATGCTTCCATATTTCTTCTTATAGAGCAATGTCTACTTTTATTTCAAGATGAATCATTTGCAGCTATTTGACTTTTTATGGCTCATGGATTCCTAATGAATATCCAGATTGTATTTGCATTATCCAGTATACAATCCTTTCTAAGTGGCAAGATTTTCATTTTACGTGTGTAGCTTGATTCCCTTGCTTAAATATTGGTAGGGGATGTCTCCTTGGCTTATTCGTGAAGTGAGTGATAGAGTGTCCACAAGCTTGTATACTTGATGTCTGTATTCAACTTCTTTTAATTGAAGGTTTTACTATTCTGTGAGTTAAAATAAAATGTGGTGGAAAAGAACCTTCTTATTGGTTTTATGCACATTTTGTTTCTATTTTATATTTTTTATTGAACTATAATTGATTTAGAATATTGTGTTAGTTTCCAATGTACAGCAGCGTAATTCAGTTATGAGTGGGTATGCATGTGTATATATATGTGTGTGTGTGTGTATTTAAATATGTATGTATATACACACCCATATATATGTATACACACATATGTATACATGTGTATATATTCTTTTTTAGATTTTTTTTTCCTTTATAGGTTAGTACAAAATATTGAGTCTACCTCCCTGTGCTATCCAATAGATCCTTGCTGGTTATCTATTTTATATATAGTACTTTGTATCTGTTAATTCCAACTCCTAATATATCCCTCCCCATCCTCCCCCTTTGGCAACCACGTTTGCTTACTGTGTCTGTGTATTTTTTTCTGTTCTGTATATAAGTTCATTGGTATCATATTTTTAGATTCCACATATAATTGATACCATATTTGTCTTTCTCTATCTGACTTACTTCACTTCGTATGATAATCTTTAGGTCCATCCATGTTGCTGAAAATGGCATTATGTAATTCTTTTCAAAGATTAAGTAATATTTTATTTCACATTTTTATCTTGCTTACAGAATAGTATCTGAATGTGATTCTCTACAAATAAAAGTTTGAAAAAAAATTAGAGAAAAGACATACTGTTCTCAAGATAAAGTAATATATACAGAGATTCCTGCTTACATAAAAGTTGTTAGAGTGAAATAAACTGATAACCAAAAAGGATAACTGCTTCCTTATATTTTTAAAAATGTTCTAAAGATTTAAGCAGTGGAGTATCGTCAGAAGCATTTATAGGAACATGGCAAGGGAAGAATTTTCAGTTGCTCAGTCGTGTTGGACTCTGCGACCTCATGGACTGCACACAGCACACCAGGCTTCCCTGTCTTTCACTATTTCCCTGAGCTTGTTCAAACTCATGTCCATTGAGTCAATGATGCCATCCAATCATCTCATCTTCTGTTTCGCCTTCTTCTCCTGCCCTCAATCTTTCTGCCCAGCATCAGGATCTTTTCCAGTGAGTCAGATCTTTGTATCAGGTGGCCAAAGTATTGAAGCTTCAGCTTCAGCATCAGTCCTTCCAATGAATATTCAGGGTTGCTTTCCTTTAGGATTGACTGGTTTGATCTCCTTGAAGTCCAAGGGACTCTCAAGAGTCTTCTGTAGCACCACAGTTCAAAAGTATCAATTCCTTACTGCTCACCCTTCTTTATGGTCCAGCTCTAACATCTGTACATGATTACTGGAAAAAACATGACTTTGACTAGATGGACATTTGTCAATAAGGAGTCAAGGGAAGACTAATAATAACAAATCATTAAAAATAGCAAGAAAGGGAAATAAAATACTTAAGTCACAGTTCCATAAAGGATACAGTATTATTTCTAAATTTTAAATAACTTTCACTGATCAAGTACTACCACTTTTAAGGGCAAACATGTAAATTATACAACTTTAGAGGTACAATTTCACACTGATATCCAGTCCTTTACTTCTAAAACAGATTACCCACAGAATGTATTTACCTAGACATGAGCTACTGACTTTATCTGCTAATGTTGTTTTCATATTCCTAGATTTAAATTTGAGAATATCTATATACAGAGAAGCATAACATACTGGGTATTTAATCACATTTTCTTAACCTAGTTAATTCCAGATACGAATTCGCTGGGTTCTAGCAAGATACATTGATGATGCAATCTTTGTTTATTGTGTGTGTTTGCATAAGTACTGAAGCAAATGTTCAAAATTTGAGCTGCATAGTTTCTTGATGAACAAAACAATTGGATTTGCTTTGATAAGCATTTTTGTATTTTCCTTTAGATTATGCTTTCTTCTTTTGTTCAGTAGGAAGAAGTTTTCCTGTTTCACTGACTCAATTCTTTCCCAGTTTCTCATTTACCTTCCCCTATCATGGGACTGGGGGTGGGAGGGAACAGGAATTTTTCATTGCCAACCAAGGCTTGAGAGGGAAAGAAATACCAGAATGACTTGCTTCTATTCTTCCTCATTTATCCTACTCAGAAGCATAACAAAACCAAATCTCAATAGTAAGTATTTACCTTGCACTAAACAGATCAATCTTTTTCCATTAGATTTGTCACATGAGACATGAACTTGACTGTAATTGATTTCAAAGTCATGTGGCACAAAAGCCACTATAGTATTTTCCTATGGTAGTCTCAATCAATAGGCCTAGCAGCTTAACAAAAATAATTATATCAACATATCTGATTTCCTGACACCATTTTGTTCTCAGTTGTTAGAAACAGTCTTGTATTAGAAGAAATCCAATAAGCAAGAAGCAAGAAGGCTGAGTCTGGTATCTAAGTACTCACACCTCCTGGGCTCCAGTGAAACTGATTCCCTCATTTTCTGAATCTTTTCACAGCTCACAGCACCATCCATCAGTTTTACATGCAGTTCTAATAGTTCCTGGATTTGGAGTTTGATGCAGGCTTTGTATGAGCAGATGCTTATATAAAAGCTAAAATAGGCAGGTATTAAAAGGATTAAGTGATTCAGTAGAGTATCTCAGCCAGCCATAATTCAAGACACAATAGTTCAAATCTTTCATTGCTGTTTTCTTTGATAAAACGTAGGTTTTAACCTTTGGGGAAGTCTTTTTCTACAGTGTCAGCAGCAACTCCAGACCTGTCAACTCAACAATACTTTACAACGAATGCTTTTCACAATGTCTGAGGCAGAGCAAGGAGTTGCAACAATAGGGCCTAGGATTCTGTGAGATTGGAAATGTAGTATCATACATTGGCTATTTACTTTATGTATGGAAATAGGCAGTGACATGAAGAGGAGGAAAATGCCTGCCATAAAAAATCAAGTCATAGGAAAGAATAAAAGTGTTCTATCAAGGGATATCGGAGACTTGCACATGCCATGTCTGAATTAAAATGATAATCTATTAGCATGTCATTTTAGTACTTATCTGTAGAGTTTCCAAAGACCAATTTTTGTTTGTATTAAAGTTGCAAATATTAGTCACTAAAAGCTTGGAAATCATCTGTGATTTGGGTGTTTCTGTTTAGACCAATCATTGATTCATTTTCAGATGCCTGTTTCCTTCTGTTAACCTCAGAGGCTGTGAGTATCAATTGATTTTAATTTTACTCATTCACTATGCAAACCCTCAATTTGCATATTTCTTTTGCCTGAGTCAAAACATACTTTCATTGACCAAAAGAAGGATATTTTGCATAGAACTGTGTTGGCTCGAGTTTTCCTTCATTTCTGAGGTCTGACCCTACACTCTTCCAACAAGCATTCACTGAATTGGTGTTACCTTTCAGCTATTGTATTAGATACAATGGTGAGCAGACATGGTCTCTTCTGAGAAGAGGCAGATATCACTTAGGACTGAAAAACAAACAAACAAAAAACTTGGTATGAGCAGTGATTTGAAAACAGATGAATACATTTTCTAGTTCTAATGGTGAGAATAAGCAAACAAGTAGGAGGCAAACGTAATTTAAACCAGCTCTTAAGTGGAAGCAATATTTGGCCCAATATGTCTGTAGATTACCTCAGGTATGTTATATGATTTGTAAATTTCCAGAGGACTCCACTCTGTAAGTATATGTATGTATCAGTTGCTCAGTCATGTCCAACTCTTTGCAATCCCATGTACTGTAGCCCACCAGGCTCTTCTGTCCATGGAATTCTCCAAGCAAGAACACTCGAGTGGTTTCCAAGTTCCTTCTCCAATGTGAGTATATATCCTATACAATGTCTATATTTCAAATTTTCAAAAAATTTTATTTCAGTTAAAACAAATTATCTTTTAACATGCAAAAGTATCTAGAAAATCAATATTAATATTGATTGTTATTTGCCCCTTAATTGAATGCTTTGGGGTTATTTAATTACAGTCAATTGAAATGAAAACATAGTTTTCTACAAGGAGAAACCCTATAGCAATTTTGGAAGATTGAGTTTACTGACAACAGTTTAGGGAAGAAAGATATACAACATTAGGAGCTATGGCCCCATAGAGCAACTTTTCCTGCTTTTCTAGTTATAGGCTCACTTGTCAAGGTGATGCTAACAAAGATGTGAATAAGATTTTGTGTTAAGAGTCTTTTCTAAGAATGACACATGGGTTGATTTTAGATAATTTCTTCCCTGAGAAACACAATGCTAGAAAGTAACATGCCTAGATAGATGATCCAGACAGATGATAGAAAGATAGATGGATGGATGGATAGATAGTGATAGGTGATAGACAGGGATGAACACAGATATATCTGTGAGAGAACTGGCAACACTATTCTCATTACAAAGCAAAGAAAAAGATCAATTGGATATGAACCCAGGTCATTGCCGGCAGATTCTTTACCATCTGAGCCACCAAGGAAGCCCACGTGACTAATGGATGACAGTAAAAAAGTGAAAAAATAGGAGAAACCTGTCTTTTCTGTTAATGCTTTGCTTTAGAATAGTAAGGACTTCCTTCTTTTAGTGAGTCCACTCCCTTCCCTCCTCCTTTTCTTCCGCTCTTTCTTCTCTACTGTCTCTTTCATCTTCTTCGGTGTCTAATCATTATCATCACCTTCTTTTGTCCCTGCTTCTCCTCCTCCACCTTCTTTGCTTTGCTCTTTTCTTTCTTCTTCACCTTTTCCTTCATCTTTGCTTTTGTCTTTATCTTCCTCGTTGTCACAACCTAGTTATGAGACAGTAATCTAGGAACTCTTTAAATACTACCTCCTATGGAAAAAAAAAAAATCTCTGAACATTGGATTAAATATATAGATTTAACCTCGAGAAAATAATGTTTTTTCAATACTTTATGGATTAGTTCACTGTATGGAATTATTTTTTTTTATTAGATTTCATTTTTGTAAAGCCATTTTAGGTTCAGAATTTCTTCCAAAAAATCAAGTTCTTTTGTGAAGAGTTTTGCTTAGTATAGTTATTCAATATATTAAAGTCAGCATCCTTGAAAAATATTAGCTAGAAATCCATTCCTGGAAAAGCCATAAAAATGTTTAATGTAAACAATTGCTGTTCAATGTGTAAGACTGAGATAAAGAATTTCATATTTGAGGCATTATTGTCTTTATGGTTATATTTACATAATAAGCCACAGGTATACATGTGCAGCCCCCATCCTGACCACCCCCCTACCCCCCGCCACCACCCTATTCCCCTGGGTTGTCCAAAGCATCGGTTTTGGGTGCCTTGCTTCATGCACTGAACTTGCACTGGTCATCTGTTTTACACAAGGTAATGCACATGTTTCAATGTCATTCTCTCAATCATCCCACCCTTGCCTTCTCCCACTGACTCCAAAAGTCTGTTCTTTAACTCTGTGTCTCCTTTGCTGCCCTGAACCACCTTCCCTGGTGGTTCAGCTAGTAAAGAACCTGCCTGCCAATGAAGGAGACACAAGAGACAAAGTTTCAATCCTCAGGTTTGGAAGATCCCCTGGCAAAGGGAATGGCCACCCACTCCAGTATTATGCCTGCAAAACCCCATGGACAGAGGAACGTGGTGGGCCACAGTCCATAGGGTCGCAAAAGTTGGAAAGGACTTAGTGACTAAGCAGCAACAGCAGCAGTACTATACTTAGAAAAACAAATATTTCTTATGTATATAGACAACCTTAAAATTGTTGTTATATCTGAGAGCTATCCTTTAGCACAAGAAGTTATTTAAGGAATTGCTTACAAAATTATTTTTGTCTCAAAGCATTTAATATGTGTTTTAAAACTTTTTGTCTTAGTTTATTTCATGTTTAGTTCTAATAATTAGGGTTATTCTGTGTCACAGAAAGACATTGCTTTCTAAATTTTGAATGATGATCACAAAATTTCTTCATATCATTTTTGCAAGTGACAGAATTGTCATTATTGATATTTATGCTTATGGCAATATAGATTATGAAAAAGATCTCCAAATTCAGCATAAGTTTGGTGTGAAGGTGAAGTCGCTCAGTCGTGTCCGACTCTTTGCAACCCCGTGGACTGTAGCCTACCAGGCTCCTCCGACCATGGGATTCTCCAGGCAAGAATACAGGAGTGGGTTTCCATTTCCTTCTCCAGGGGATCTTCCTGATCCAGGGATCCAACCCAGGTCTCCCGCATTGGAGGCAGACGCTTTAACCTCTGAGCCACCAGTATACTATATTTTTTTCAGTGTAAAGGTTAGTACCGGGTACATAATTTTTCTAATAGACATGGGAATAGGTACTAATAATGAATTTAGTTCTCATGATTGTACCAAGACTGTGGGGGGAAAATGTTCTAGGTCAATGCATTTGTTTGTAAAGAAACTGAAGTAAATAAAAAGCATAGTTTAATCTATTTGAGAAGCACGGTTTTGATCCATACAGCTGCTGCTCGCTTTGAAAGGGGATGGACATCTCAAATGTGTCATGCAAAACAAGTTGTAAACATAAATGCATATTTAAATATATAAGAAGATCTCATTACTAAAAGAGATCCCTAGGTCAATTTAAAATGGGTTAATTTGTAAGGAAGTGATGAATTTTAATATTTTCTCAATGCACTTTTTAAACTTATTAACTCTATGAAACTTATAGATTGCTATATACAGGTACTGATGGGAATATGAGAATACTTGGAGACAGCAGTATAAAGTTGAGATAATCAAAAATGCCACAGGAATATAATGTGCAGCATAGAAGTACAGTCATTATCTTATAATAACTTTGTATGGTGTGTAATCTATAAAAATATCAAATCAGTATGCTGCGTATCTAAAACTAATATAGTATTGTTAAACTATACTTCAATAAAAAATGACAGTCCCCAAAAAAGAAACTGAGATTACTGAAAAATGAGCCAATTGCTAATATCAACAGAACACAATGAAAGTATATTAGAAAAAAATTTTCACTAATTTGTCTGATGGAACATAGCTCATAAACTCCTCCTTGCTCTGTTTTGTTTTCTTTTTGTTTTAATGTCACTGATGTGTTTGAATGACCGACTCTTCAAAGCTAGAAGTCACAAAATCATAGCCCTTAATAGCGTTTTTTTTTTTTTAAATTTAATAACTTTGTGTTGGGCAGACACAGTCCCCAGTTTGCCTAGTTCCTAAATTCCATTGTGTTTTGTAGTCTTTATATTCCTTCAGAGCCTACTATGTAGAGAAGAGAAACAATAGTTCTTACCTTCATTCGGAGCTTATGGTCCATTTGTACTGTAGACAGTAGATAAATAATTACATAATTGAATTGATGCTAAATGCCTTAAAATACAGATGAAATTATAAGTTTAACAATAATATTTAAATGAGGAATGCGATACTTCAGTTAAAACTTGAAGAATTCGTAAACCGGAGGAAGGGCTACCCAGGCAGAGTCTACATGTCCTCCTGGGGAACCTGAAGTACGGAGAGGCCAAGTGACATTTATGACCAGTGAAGAAAGGAAGGAAATTAGGGTCTTCTGGCTCCCAGGTTGAAATTCTTTCCATTTCCAATGTTCATATCATCCATTAAAACTAAGCCAAACCTATAAGTTAAATGCATTTGGATATGAAAGTTTTCATAAAAAAACACTTCAAATGGGCAGAGATAATTAAGTACCTTTCACCCTTTTATTGATTTTCTCTCATTGTAACAGCTAAAGACCATGGGAAAGAATAATGAGAAAATTCATTAATTAGGATCGTTTTTTACTGCCTTTAACTAGTTAAGTTATTTGTTTAACTACAATCTACCTTTATTGTCATTTGAAATAATAGTGTATGTGGTGTGTAATATTTCATCTTTTTTAAAACTAATAAAATTTGAATTTGGACACAAAGAATGAATATATTCACATGCCCAAAGCAGGAACAATAAAGGTTGTGCTTCAGTGAGTATATTATCTGTGAGAGGAGGGAAAACTCTGATTAATGAATTTGTTAAGTTTTCTTTGCTATGGCTTTTGGATATCATCTTCATTTTGCTTTAAAATGTGATTAAAAGCCAAAAGTATTGCTCTCAAGAGGTCAAAACCTGTAATCTATCTATGTGCACTGGAGAAGAAGCAAGCATAATCAGCCACAGACACTGGTAATAATTATTACTGTCAGATCCCCAATGGCAATTTTTCCAGTCCTGGACTTCCGTTCCTGCCCTGAGGATTCTTTGTACCGTTCAAGGGAGATCTTTAAATCAGAGTAACTTTAAAAAGCTTGTGATTTGGGTACCGTTTATCTAAACTGGGATATGATGAGGCCTATTCCTTCACCCTCTTTACTCTGCCTGCTTCCCCCCTGATTCAGGCAAATAGTATACAGAGTCTCTAAAACTACATGCATCCAATTCTAGCCCATGTCCCACTTATAAATATAGGGTGAATGGAGGGGAGACAGCTGAATGAAAAAAGTTAACAGGAGTAGCGTGTTCACTGTGTGCTAGATTTTATGCTTTATGTTAAATATCTATTAACTTTGTAAAACTTCGTTCTAAATCTATAAGGTAAATAGATTCTGAGGGGTTAGAATTCGGGCAGAGGGTTCCAGAGTCAGTGTTTACTAAATTTATCCTGTGAATCAGACTGCATTTAAATCTGGACTCAAATTTAGGTGACTCAGTGGTAAAGAATTCGCCTGCAATGCAGGAGACCACGTGAACTCAGAAGATGCAGGTTCGATCCCTGGGTCGGGAATATCCCCAGAAGAAGGAAATGGCAGCTCACTCCAGTATTCTTGCCTCATGGGGAATCTCAGGGATAGAAGGGGTCACAAGGGTCAAACATGACTCAGAGACCAAACCTCCACCACCAGACCTTGGCTTATCTAATTATTTCTAAAAATCGATTTCTTCATCTATAAAATGAAGATAATAGTACCAACCCTATAAGATCACTGTGAGGATTGATTATGTTACTCTCTAGAAAGCATCTTAGCAGAGTGACTGACACACAGAGATCTAACTACTTAACTCATATGATCATTGTTATATTATTACAGGCTGGAGACATCCTTATCAGCCATCTGTACATTCAGGGCAAGAAAGATACCTGTATGTCCTCCATGAGACCAGGGTATATACAGTAATAGGATTATTTGAATTATCTGATTATCTGAATTATCTCCTATTTTAAATATCTCGAGGTTGTAGTCACAAGACATAAAACCATTCTTTGTAACCTCATTATAAACTTTCAAATTAAGCAAATAAACAATAACAAAAACACATTACTCATTGACCTAAGTTGTGTAGGGAATTCCCTGACAGGTGAAACTAGCTATTGTTTCAACTCTTTGCTTCAAATCTCCTGTCGACCCTGAGCAAAGGGCTATTGTTTTAAATAATTACCTTTTTTTTGAAGTATAGTTGATTTACAGTGCTTCAGGTGTACAGCAATGTGATTCAGTTATATATATACATATATATACACACACACATATGAATATTTTTTCCCATTATAAGTTATTCAGTTCGGTTCAGTTCAGTTGCTCAGTCGTGTCCAGCTCTTCACGACCCCATGAATCGCAGCACGCCAGGCCTCCCTGTCCATCACCAACTCCCGGAGTTTACTCAGACTCACATCCATCGAGTCAGTGATACCATCCAGCCATGTCAGCCTCTGTTGTCCCCTTCTCCTCCTGCCCCCAATCTCTCCCAGCATCAGAGTCTTTTCCAATGAGTCAACTCTTCACATCAGGTGGCCAAAGTACTGGAGTTTCAGCTTTAGCATCATTCCTTCCAAAGAACACCCAGGGCTGACCTCCTTCAAAATGGACTGGTTGGATCTCCATGCAGTCCAAGGGACTCTCAAGAGTCTTCTCCAACACCACAGTTCAAAAGCATTAATTCTTTGGCACTCAGCCTTCTTCACAGTCCAACTTTCACATCCATACAAGACCACAGGAAAAACCATAGCCTTGACTAGATATATTAAATTTAGTTCCCTGTTCTATGAAGTAGGTCCTTAGTGTTTAGCTATTTTATACATAGTAGCATGCATCTGCTAATGCCAAATTCCCAATTTATTCCCCTGCCTTTCCCCTTTGGTAACCATAAGTTTGTTTTCTATGTCTATGACTCTATTTCTGTTTTGTAAATATGTTCATTTGTATCATTGTTTAAGATTCCATATATAAATGATATTACATGATGTTTGTCTTTCTCTATCTGACTTCTTTCACTTAGTATGACAGTCTCCAAAGTCAATCCATGTTGCTGCAAATGGCATTATTTTGTTCTTTTTTGTGGCTCAGCAGTATTCCATTGTGTTTAAGTACCACTTCTTCCTTACCCTACTCTTACCATTGGTCTGTCAATAGACATTTATGTTGCTTCTATGTCTTGGCGATTGTAATAGTGCTTCTATTTTCTATGAACGTTGGGATGAATCTATCTTTTTATATTAGAATTTTCACCAGATATATGCCCAGGAATGGGATTGCAGGATTGTATTCTCCAAAAGAATGATCTTTTCTAGAGACACAATCCCATTATCTTTTCACTGACTCGTTTCTTACATGGGTGTGGGGATGCCCACAGTGCTCTGTGATAGAAACAGTGAGAACATGCAGTGTAGTGATTAGCAGTCAGCAAGAAAAAAGAAGTTAGAGGTGCATCATGAATAGGCCTTTGTTCCAATAGTCAGGAGGGTAATGCAGAGTTAATAGTATGAAGTGAAGGAAAATAAGTGATGTTCCTGACTTAGACAAATAAACGATGATGCCAGTATCAGAGACAGAAGGACCAGAGAGAGAGAGAAGATGCAAAGAAATGCATTTTCTCCAAATTATGTTGAGGGTGTTTCATTAATGTCAAGGCTGAAGACTGGGAGTCACCAACCACCTGTAGATGTTTCAGTGAATGGAGTGAATGAAACTTCCTAAGAGAGAAGTCCAACAATTCTCACTCCAGAATCTTGTACATTGTACATTTTAGGTTTATTTATTAAATGGAGTAATTTTTCCATTCCCATATTTTGGGGGCCTCACCCTATTTAACTCTTATAGAAAGGAAAAGAAAAAGAGACTCTCAATCACCACAAACCACCACCAACTAGAACATCAAAGCAAAGTTTATGGAATTATCCTTCACCAACTTTCATATCCCATAGTAGCTTAGCCTTTTAAACTTCTCTTTCTGTTAAGAGTAAATCGTTTTCATGTTCCTTCTGGCCTGCTTTTGTCTGTGTATCTGTTATAATTTAAAGAAAATGGAGAGAGATGGATGTGATGTGAATTTCCCTGGTTTCAGTATCCCTCCAGGTTGGTCTATACAACAAGCCTTTGCAAGGGAGAGCATATTACTGCTGAACTAGTATTTCATTTATCCACAGTTTGACCTATGCCACTGCGTCATCTCATTCCCACAGATGCTCTACCCTGACTTTTTCCCTCTTGGCGTATAATCAATAGTAAGGTCATTATTCATGTTTTCAACACCTATGTGAAGTCAAAAGTTCCTAAGTTCACCACAAATCTGGAGACCTCCCACTGACCAGAACTGAACCCTTGCATTTAGACTGTCTTCTGTTAAAATATTTAATATCAAGTTGATTTCTTGGTGGTGTCTTAGTCCTAAAGTATCAAAATAAGTTTTCTAAGAAATGTAGTTTAAATGGAATTGTTCAAGAAATATCTTTTTGTATTCCATAGGCAAAGTTATTTCTGTAATCAGTTTTAAAACATGATAAATGAATAGGCCATACAAAACCACCCAATCACTGTGCAAGGTTATACTAATAAAAATAAGGGGCTTCAGTTTATAAATTCTATAATTTGACTGGCTCTGAATTACAAATGCCAATTCTTATCCCATAAATGCAAATTCACCAACGGAATATCAATGGAAAACAATTACTTGATGGATTTTTGTGCTCTGGTTCTACAAAATAAAATATATTTAATGTTTTCAAATCAACGCTGAAGGAAATGCCAGAATATGGGTACACATTTACTCATTTTTCAGAGATGTCCAAAGCTATTAACTTTCTGCACTTTAATTAGAAAAGCAACTCAAACTATTCTCTGCTCAACTGTAGGGAATTCAAGACATTTGGTTTTGGGAAAGAGTCCTGAAATTGTGAAATCTTATAGATCCAATGTATTTTTAGTATAATGGCAATAGTTACTAAAAATGTATTTTTATTTTTATGGCTATAGCTTGATTTTTTAAAGCATAAACCATAGGCATACAAAGATAATGGGTATTGAAAGTGGAAAATAATTACAGGGAAATTAAGATGTGTAGGCAGCTTTAAAAATAGTATAATTTAAATTTTCTTGCACAATGTATGAGACTGCTAGGTTTTAAACTCAGTTTTAGGGTAGGAATTGCCATGGCTGTGGAAAGTATTTCTTAGAGATCATTATTAACAGATTGTGGGTATTCCTGTTACATTTTCTTTCCTTCCTTATGCAATTATTTAAAAACAAAACATTGTTCTGATGTTAAGTCACACTGAGAGAAATACTGTGCCTTAAGACCAGACACTTGCAGTTACTATCAATGCTCAGATTATAACTATGGGAAAGGAAACTAGAATATTTTATGCCTCATGGTAATCCCCGTTCCTTTACTAAAGCTTTTATTCTAATAGTAAGCTTTTCAGGTGAGCAATGGAGATACATGAAGAGATGGGAAGAAAGAAAATAAGCAGAAGAAAATAATACTTTGAAAATTCATAAAGAGAATCCCAGGTGTCACAGGGGATTGGGAGGGCCCAGCTCATTCCTGCCAATCTCAAGTGTGGTTGTCTATTAATGAAAGTTATTTGTTTAACTGAGCTGTGAACAACCAGGTTACTGATTACCCTACTCCTCTTTTAAGGCAATGTCTGATTCTTGATCTAAGAATGTGAGATGAAACCAAGAGATCTCTAAATATATGTCCATGGAAAAGAACTGTTTCCTTGGAGATAAATAAAGATATTCTATTTAATTCGTTCAGATTCAATAGCTGCTGAATTCTAACTATGGGCCAGGCATTGCGTTATGACAGAGATAAATATCACCAAGTTTCTGCCTTTTTAAAACTCATGCCAGGAATTCTGGCAGAATTCTAAGTTCTGACACAAGTTATGCAGCTAATGGAGTCAAAGGCTGAACTTCTAAGTGCATATTGTTTGCTCGCTTTTCTTCATACTTCAAGTTTAGTGGAAAGAGTGGATTTGTGAGTTCAAAGATCCTGATCATTTTACCAACTTTCTCAGCATCCATGTTCTCATCCGTAAAATAAACCTGCCATCTGTGGTCCTCTGTAGGCTTGGCTTGGAATTTTTTTTTTTTTTTTTTTCTTTACCTTTCTCCCGTTTTTAATTACATAAGTCAACATGGTATTGTAAGAGAGTAAACAAATGATACAAAGTAAAACCATTATCACGAAGATGTCTCCTTCACTTTTTTTTCTCCTTTACTTTTGTCACTCCATAAATTCTACTGCCCAGAGTTAACTTTACCAGATTGGTGCGTATTGACCTTGGTCAATAAAACCAGCATCTGAACAGATAAAAACTAAATAATGTATAGACTGCACAGAATTTTTCATTGACTAGAATTTACTAGAATTCCTTCAAAGTAGAAAGGTAAAATACTGTAACTATGGTACATAGTCTCGAATGTAATAAAAGCATTGTTATACACAGATATGCAATTATTATTTAAAATAGAATTCTCCTTTTATAACCTAAATATTAGGTTTTCCAGAGCAAGTTTCCAATATCTCCTGAGGATGGATATATATATATGTGGATATATATATATATATATGTATTTCAGTTTAATGTAGCTTTTAAAATATCTGCCTCAGGAAACTCAGGAAACAAATAGCCTAAATAGCCTAGATTCACACTGCAACACATCGACTTAATATACATAAATTTGGGAGACTTGCCTTATCTCTGTTTCTTAGTTTCCTCATGATATAATAATATAAGAGTTACATTTGCTTCATAAAGTTTTTGTGAATGTTAATAAATTCATAAATGTAAAGCAATAGCCTAAAGGAAACAATTATTACATGTTAGCAATTTTTTTCTCTAATAAAATTAAACTGATAAAAATAAATACAGTAAAATACAGTAAGGGATTATTTAAAAAAAACTCCTTTTCCCCTTTCAAATATTATTTTAAAAAATCCACCTTCAAAAATCTTTATTTGCATAATAAAACATGTTTAAAATATGTCTACAAACCAACATTTTAAAGTATTTTATTTCACATTTTGGGAAATGCATGTTTATTTAGTTACAAGGCAGCAAATGGAATATTTTCCCTTTGGGCTCTTACTAGAATTTTTTCATACATCTGCTTACCTATTTAACTAAAGCTACAGCTAAAAGTATTTCTAATGCATGGATAATATGTCTATTTGAGTCATTACAGTACTTTAGGATCCTTATGTCCTTTTGATGTGAAAAGTTTATTATGCTATTTGATTTTTTTCTTACTAGTAGAGTTTTTATCAGAATGTTGTTTTTTCCACTAGATCAAATCACTCAGCTGTCATTCTTACTAACTGATGCAACTGATTATAAACTAAGCCAACAGTATAATGACAGGAGATCAATCTAAAATTGTAGACAATATGGGCATAATAATTTTGTGTCCTTGAACACTGAGAGTCACTTTGTATGATAAGGGATTATTTAGTACTTAAAACTGAACAAGTATCATAACTGTATTTGAAGATAAAAAATAGAGTTCTGTGTTCTCAATCTACAGTCACCCCTCACATCTTATAAATCTTTGTGCACATAAATATGAAATAATTTGTTCTGATGGTTGAACTAAAACTTCAAACTCTATCTAACTAAATCTGTCTGGTGGTTCTGAATTTTGATAATTCACAATGGTTAAAACATAGATAAGACTGACCCCATGAACAGTGGCACATTTCAACAGCATTGTTGTACATACACAAAGCTGTGGTTCAAGTCACAGACCTGCTACTTTCCAACTATGCAAACCTTTAGAAAATTACTTGACCACTCTGACTCAGTCTTTTTTGTTCAAATTCTATAAAATGAAGATGATAAGGGTACCTATTTGAGAGAGATCCATATAAAACATTTAAAGTGATAGAACACACTAAACATTCTGTTTCTATTTGCTACAATTATTATATTTGCTTGTGTACAGTTCTTTGAAGAAATATCACTGTTATTGTTTCTGTGGCTATGAAGGCCTTTGACCTAAATTGAGGAGGTGTACCTCAGTTTACTGCCCTCTGAACCTATGTACTTGAACTAACATGTACTTGGTCAATATCTATGTAATTAACTACCCTCCCAATCTTTGGGTCATTAGTACTCATGATTATGAATTTTGAAAATCCTATTCTGAAATCTTATCGCTGAAAGGCTTGACTTTGCTGCTGAAATTCAAGCTTTGTCTTTGGCAATGATCTTCGCTACACAGGAGCTGAGTTCATAAAGAACATCTCTTGGCAGTATATCTTTGCGTTGGAAAATTCCAGCAGAACCTCTCTGGTGAATGAAGCTTTAGTTGGTTTTGAGATATAGACAGAAAATATTGAAATGTGCAGGAATCAGGACATTGTTCAGAGAACAGAAGGCAATCCGTGCTGCATTTAACTCACTGAAGTAAAATTCAGAAGTCCTGGATTCCTGTGTCAGCTCAATAACTAGTCTGTTAAACAAATCATACGAGCTCAGTTTCTTTTACATGACACACTTATCCCACTGTTAGTGAGTTTAGTATAAGTCACCCAGAGAAAATGTGGTTCTGGAGCTCAGAAATGAGGTTGGGGCAATCTTCTTGCTCTGTGTGTGTGTGTGTGTGTGTGTGTGTGTGTGTGTGTGTGTGTGTGTGCATGTGCACTCAGTCATGTCTGACTCTTTGAGACCCCATGGACTGTAGCCTGCCAGTCTCCTCTGTCCATGGAATTTTCCCAGCAAGAATACTGGAACAGGTTGCCATTTCCTTCTCCAGGAGGTCTTCCTCACCCAGGATTTAACCCACATCTCTTGCATCTCCTGCATTGACAGGCAGGTTCTTTACCAACTGAGCAAGCTGGGAAAGCCTTTGCCTACCCATTTTCCATTTAACAGGACCAGATGTCACTCTTTAATGAGTCACTGTGTCACTTATGACTTAAAAATTCTTCAAGAAGTCCTACTGCCTTTTGTCTGAAATCCAAATTTCCCCTGTGGTCCACATAGCTATATATGACCTGGCCCCTCCTGCTCATGCTCAACTATACTGGATGTCTCTCAGTTTATACAACTTAAAGAGAATCAGGCACTTCTAATCACAACACTCATGATTTATACATTTCCATATATATATATATGTTATATTTATTTACCTGAATTTTTGGTTTTTTGGTTGAGTATTAACTACCTTTGGGCCAGGAAAATATGAACTTTATTCAAATTTTTATTCTTAGTTTTAAGCACAAAGCCTAGTATACAATAAATGCGTAATACATAATATTTTAAAACACATTAACTAATCAATGGTTTTCCCAGTAGTCACGTATGGGTGTGAGAGTTGGACCATAAAGAAAGCTGAGTGCTGAAGAATTGATGGTTTTGAACTTTGGTGTTGGGTGACTATTGAGAGTACCTTGGACTGCAAGGAGATCAAACCAGTCAATCCTAAAGGAAATCAGTCCTAAATATTCATTGGAAAGACTGATGTTGAAAGTGAAGCTCCAATACTTTGGCCACCTGATGCGAAGAACTGACCCATTGGAAAAGAATCTGATGCTGGGAAAGATTGAATGCAGGAGAAGGGGATGACAGAGGATGAGATATTTGGAATGCATCATCAACTCAACCGAAATGAATTTAAGCAAACTCTGGGAGATGGTGATGGACAGGGAAGCCTGCTGTGCTGCAGTCCATGGGGTCAGAAAGAGTCGGACACAACTGAGCTACTGAATTGAATCAATGACTGTAGCTTTGAATATCAAATTCAAGTTGACATATTTATTTCCAGCCCAGACCTCTCTCCCAAGCTTCATATTTGTTTATCTGAATTTCTGTTCAACTGTTCATCTAAAAGCTCACAGTTACCACAGAAACCTTCAAAAAATCTTAAAGTTATCATTTCTAAATGAGTGAAGAGTTATTTCCTCTTTCTTTTTTCTATATCAAACTCAGCTAGTAGCACCTTTATTCCCAGTGAGTCAGCTGAGAACGAAAAAAACAGGAGACTTTTTTTTTTTACCTGATTCTCTCATCACTCATATTGTAACAACAACAAAAAAAAATCACAAGACTATCTTGCAAGTTTGACAATATCACATCACTACACAAGATTTATTAATGGATCTCATGGGAAAAAGGAAACTGGAAGTAATCAGATCTTCTCAGAGAGAAGTAAAAATCAGAAGATATAGAGGAAAATAGTCCACTTTAGAGAAGTAGAGAAGTCAAGGAGTCAGAATGAGTTATTTGTGACAGCTTTAATGAGAAAAAAAAAAAAGCAAACAAAACCATGGCATGCAACTGAAATATGAGATGGTAGCCAAGGGCGAGAAAAGAGACTCTAGGGGAAACAGAAGTAATTAATATTTTCAGAACGTTTATTTTGTGCCAAGTATTTTAAACATATTACCTTATCTTTCATCACAGGAAGGCACTCCTCTATATTACCCAGGAGTGAAGAAATGTCGTCCAACACA
Organism: Capricornis sumatraensis; assembly: GCF_032405125.1. NCBI lineage: Eukaryota > Metazoa > Chordata > Mammalia > Artiodactyla > Bovidae > Capricornis > Capricornis sumatraensis. The sequence continues at coordinate 19,435,520 of NC_091080.1, forward strand.
GCATACAAGATTCTAGTACAGTCATGAAATGTACAAAGTTCCCAGCGCTGTTTGTTTGAAAGAATAAATTCATATTGGCAAGAAAGACACAGGTTAGACAGGTTAAGTAATACGCCTATGTTCTGGCAGCATAAGGTACTACAGAATTCAAACCAAAGTCTCTCTTATATCAAAGTCTTCCTTATAATCATCATAATGAATCACCTCCTTTAGAGTTAAGTGCTTTCTTTGTTCAAAAGATCCTGGAATTCCTGAGATTTCTATAAAGAATTGTTCTAATGGGCTTCCCTGACGGCTCAGCGGATAAAGAATCCACCTGCAATGCAGGAGACACAGGAGATGTGGGTTCGATCCCTGGATTTGGAAGATCCCCTGGAGAAGGGAAAGGCAACACACTACAGTATTCTTGCCTGGTAAATCCCATGGACAGAGGATCCTGCCAGGCTACAGTTCATGGGGTCACAAGGAGTCAGATACAACTCAGGGACTAAGCAGGAAGCATGTAAATAGTATTAAATCCTCTCCATGAAAAAAATTAGGATTAAAGAAGTCAAAGCTGATAAACACTTCTCAACTGTGGAACTTGGAGAATGCAGATACCACTGATTGGGACCAATTTTTTTTTTTTTTTTTAAGGTAAGGAAATGTGTTCCATAGTAGATGAGCAAAAGTTGAGGCAAATTCGTAATCATATGTGAAGGCGCACATGTTGATAGCAGTGAGAAGTGGCTGTTAACTTTTTTACGTGATTAGAGCCCAAGATAAACATTTGGACATCATTAACTTGGAGCTGTTGTTTGAAGCTACAGAAGGAGATGAATTTTCCTTGACAGGGAGGAGAGCAGGAGAAAGAGATCAAGAACAACACATTAGGAAATAGCTGCACAGAGAAGATGAGAAGAGAAGACAGAAGATGAAAGCAGCAGTCAACACAGAGGGAGGGAAGGCAGAGATACCGCGCTGCTCCTCATCAGATGGCCGCGGGATCGGCAGAAGCGCTGCAGTTCAGGTCAGCAGAGCTTACAAAGGCACGGGAGCGCCGAGGCAGCCTCGTTCACCCAGGTGAAATAGTAACGAGATGTTCTATTAGCTCTGAGACTGAATCTAGACTCGCAGTACCCTCTGGAGTATGCTGTATTCGGTAGCAACCAAGCTGTCTATGCCGTTCATTCATTTGGCAATCGTGTGTGTGTTTCAAGGCTCTGTGCTGTGTGCTCAGCCGTTCACTCATGTCTGACTCTTTGTGACCCCATGGACTGTAGCCCACCAGGCTCCTCTGTCCATGGGATGTGTCAGGCAAGAACACGAGTGGGTTGCCATTTCCTCCTCCAGGAGACATTCCCGACCCAGGGATCTAACCCACGTCTCTTGCGTCTCCTGAATTTGCAGTTGTGTTCTTTACCACTAGCACCATCTAAAACTCTAAGCAAATATGTTCTTTGCCCCCTAGGAAATTCGCATATCTAGCAAAGAGGGCAAAAGTGTGACTGGCAGGTTAAAGGAATGATAAATTAATACACACGTGTGGATTGAAGTAGTTCTATCCTATCTGCCAGTCACACCCTGTCTGGATGACAGCTGCCTGAAATAGCTGAAGAACTGAAGAATCTGGAAAAAATGAACACTTTCATACTGGTGAATCAGAGTCTCAAATAGTGGGATCACCTATGATATTTG